>NC_056735.1:1386488401-1386643621 GCF_019279795.1 Protopterus annectens | reverse complement strand
TCAAAGAATATGCCCATAATCCATAACGCTCTGATAGCATCACCTTTCTAACAACAGTGTTTGTAGAGTACCTGTTTGTTTGGGAGTGATGTGTGCTAGCTATTAGCTGGGCTTGTAGGGAAATGGGCCAGTATGCCTACATTTTGGTGTACTGTGTTTTCAAATCCATAGACAGGACACATCTAAAATTGTTATCTTGATTTAATCGACTAGTAGCATTTGTTTAGGGAAACATATTCCACTTATTGATATTAATGTATATTTTGAGCATGGTTGCAAACAACTTGGTTATTCATTAAATTACTACAAACATATCCATAATCTGTAATGTTACATTTACATTGGCTGTTTAACAACAGGGTCAGTAAAGCTTGCTAAAGACAGTTATATACCTGAGCAGTTCTTTGGTTAATATTGTATACTTTGTAAAAATACTACCAAGGTCTATTTTAACATGAAATATTACATTCAGTTCATTACCCTCCTCCTCATCTTTTGACGGAAGGGAATGGGATTTATTTTATTTTTATTTTTATTTTTATTTTACATTTGTTGACCGGGCTAGTCTAACTGGATATATGTCCATTTTTAGTAGAAGCCTGGGGAGATAAGCTCCAAGACATGGCCCAAATACAATAATACAATAATACAAGTACAAACAAATAAGAAATAAAATCTAATATTCTAGTAAAAATAGCAATTTTCCTGGTATGGAAAAAAAATGCATCAACAATGGTAACATGTATTTCAGCATAGAGGTTGTAACAGGATGTAACATTGAGGTAAAATGTCACAAACAGTGCATACTGAAAGAACTTAGACAACAATGCAGGTTAAGTCAGAGGTAGATAAAAGGAAATAATCATAGTTAAAAAAGGAAGAAAAAAATCATCAGTACTTGCAACATGTGAAAGACAGCAGAAAGGTTAGGCATGATCTAACACTGAGGACCTGCAGTATAATATAGTGCTATTTTTAAGTATGGTGACATAGTATAGGTTAAGTCAGAAGTGAAAAAAAGGGAGTTTGATGTGTAGTATTGTAACAAAGGATTTGCTTAAGAAAAAATATATAAAGAGGATAGACATAGTGGAAAAAAGGTAAAACAGAAAAATATAATAAGGTGGGAAAATGTAGTAGAGGATAGTAGGGAGTAGATAGGTAAGTCAAGTTAGTAGAGGTAGATGACTAATCTGGTCTGGAGCAGGGGCATAGCCAGTATGTTTTGAGGAGAACTTTAATTCTGTTTTTAAATAGAGTTAGAGAGGTGAGTGAGGTGATGTCATTAGGGAGAAGATTCCAGGATTTACCTACTGTATTAGAGAAAAGAGAATTCCCAGCTCTGTTATTAGGTTTTGAGGTGTGGATAAGAATTTTGTGAGATGATCGTAAGGACTTTAGGTTTTTATAGAGGGTGATGAGGGTAGATAAACTTGGAGTATTAGAAAGTTTGTATAGGATGTTGTGGGCAATGGTTAGGTGGTGAAATTTAATCTGTTGTAGTTCTAACCATCCTAGCTGTTTTAAGTTTATACAATGATGGGTTCGGAATGGGTTGCCTGTAGCAAATCGTGCAGTGTTATTATAGGTCATTTCCAATTTACTGAGGTTATTCTTGGAGAGATTAGTAAAGATGGGAGAGGCATAAAGGAGTGTAGAGATCAAATGGGAGTTGGCAATAGTAGTTTTAGCAGTAGGGGAAAGGAATGGTTTAACCCTATAGAGACAGCCATTATTTTATTGACAGTCTTTATGGTATTATTGATGTGGATATCGAAGTTCAGATTATTGTCGATGGTGACACCTGGTAGTTTGGTGGGATAGTCAGAAGATATTATAGTGCCATTGATAGATGTCACTGAGAATTGAAGAGGAGAGGATTTCAGAGTAGGAGTGTAGAGGAGGAGTTTGGTTTTCTATGGGTTCAAAAGAAGGTAATGCTGAGTGAACCATTGTTCAGCTATGTTAAATACTTTTTGGGTGAGAGCATGAAGGTCATGGGAGGATGTAGCTGAACATAATAGTGTGGAGTCATCAGCGTATTGTATACATGTGGCTTGTGGGATAGCTAGATGAAGGTCATTAATAAATATAGAAAAAAGAAGGGGTCCAGGTATGGAACCCTGAGGGACACCTAAGGTAATGGGTAAATGGGAGGATAAAGTATTATGCCAAAGTACTGCTTGTTGACGTTTGTCAAGGTAGGATGGAACCATTTTATAGAAAGTGGGTCTAATGACAGAGATTTTAGGATGTTTATGAGAATCTGGTGGTTTACCATGTCAAATGCTTTAGACAGGTCAATAAATAGAGCACAAGAAAAATTATTCAGGTTTCGTTGTTTGTTAATGTAGTCAGTAAAGGACAGGAGGGTAGTTGTAGTGCTGTGTGAGAGTCTGAAACCATGTTGACAGTTGGAAAGTAAATTGTTTTCGATTAAATGGTGAAGAAGTTGTTTATGGATACATTTCTCCATGATTTTAGCTAGGGGAGAAAGTAGGGCAATGGGGTGATAGTTAGATATTTCTGTGGACTGTCCACCTTTATGTAGGGGGATAATATGGGAGATTTTCCATAAGGTGGGGGTGTAACCCTCAGTAATAGTCCCAGTATGGAAATAGGATAGGCTATGGCATTGGATGATAGTTGTAGATATTCAGAAGGCAGTAGGTCTGCAGAAGGAGAGCATGGTTTCAGTTTCTTCAAAAGGGTTTGAATAAATGTGGTTGAGACAGCTTTGAGATGAAAGGGGGGGTGGGGTTGAGGAGTGTGAGGGTAATGTGAAGGTATTTGATGATAGCTGACTAGCTAGTGTTTGGATGGCATCTGTAAAGAAGGTATTGAAGGTATTAGCTGTATGGATGGGATTTTTCTGGTCTGTATTTTGAGGGTTTGGTATTGTGTGTTGACCTAGGTGGAGTAATTGCTTAATGCTGGCCCAGATTTCTGTGGGTTGTTGTAATTAGGTTGTTGATACTGTACGAAGCATTTTTGTTTGTCAGAAAATATGGCCTTTTTAGTGTAATTTCTTAGCTGTCTAAAGGTAGTTGGTCAGCAGTGTTTTTTGTCATTCTCCATTTGGCCCAATATTTATTTCTGATGTGAATTTTGTGCTTGGTTTCATTAGAAAGCCATGGAGCAGACTTGGTCTTAATTCTGATAGCTCTGGAAGGAGCATGATGGTTAAGAATAGCAAGAAAGGTAGAATTAAAGAAATTAACGGCTTCATCTAGAGGCAGTTGTTTTACGGGAGCCCAATTGCATGCTCTTAGTTCCATTTGGAATTGATCAGGGTTAAATTTCTTTTTGGATCTAATATGTCTAATGGAGGTTGGGGAGGGGGTGTTAGCTTTATATCTGATGATGTAGGTAAGTGAGTGATCACTGATATCATCAGGGAGAGTTCCAGAATCATAGTAGAGAGAGGGATGGGCAGACTAACAGTTGAAATGCAGAACAGAGAAGTTGTATGTAGTGATGTCCATGTTGGCAAGGAATATCATCGTCCTCACACATAATTACTGTGTTCCTTATGTACGGCAGCTTGTATGTTTCTTTTTACTGACACTCTATGCTACTCTGTCCCACTGTCTGAGAAATGGATTCTCTCCATTACTTTTAATGTTTCTGAACTAGGGTTGCCACCTTTTAACAAGGCCAAAGTGGTATATAGGGGTGTGGCCAGTAGGGCATGGGGCTTTGGCCATTATGACACTGGCCACACTCTGCCATGACATCACCATCATCACTTGACTTTGTACTTACCTGATATGCAACATATTTAGCAAAACTGTGTTAGTAGGGTGCAGTAACACATTGTCAAACAGTGAACTGACTAGAAAAAATGGCACACGAAACAACTGGCATGCAAAATAATTGGTATGAAAACATTGGCACACAGATGAACTGGCTAGAAACACTGGCACACAAAATAATTGGTTTGAAAAAGATTGGCATCGGATAATGATCATAAAAACATTGACTTATGAAACATGAAGCAGTTTCTAAACTTGTTCTTTAATATAGATTCGCTGAAGATGTGAGGAAAAACTGGCTTTGGCCCTAGATTGTCACTGTTAAATGATACCTCAACAACCCCATGTACAAAAATGGGAAAAAGGGGTTGTAGATGAATGGATAGAAACACTGTCATGCAAAAAAAAAAAAAAACTGGCTACAAACACTGGCATTTGAAAGAACTGGCTAGAAACAATGGTATTTGAAAACTGGTTTGAAGAACATTCACACCTGAAAACTGCCAAAACATTGGCATATGAAACATGAAGCACTTTCGAAAGTAGTTGATAGACATTCACTGAAGTCTAGCTAGAAACACTTTCATGTGAAAGAACTGGCTAAAAACACTAGCATGCGAAAGAACTGGCTAGAAACAATGGCACCTGAAAACTGTCATAAAAACATTGGCATATGAAAGACCTGAGGAATGGAGCAGAAGGAAATTACCATTATAAATAAAAGGATAAATGATGTAATGTAGGGGGACATTTTGGCCATTGAAAACTTGATATTAACACAGCTTATAGAAAACCAAACAAATTATATTTACCTCCGAACATGCCCCCCACCCATCCCGAAAATAAAGTTACACACATTTTCACTTTACTAAAAAGCCACTCTAAAATGAATTAGAATGCACAGTGGACACCATAGACCCCATTTATCTTTGAACACAGCAATTAAGAAAAAAGAAACAAATGTATAACACTAATTTAAACAGCACAAACAGGCCCAACAGCAGCACTGCCCATAACTGCATTATAATGAAAGCAGTATATTGGAAACTTATTGAAGACATCACTAAAAACAAAATACACACTTTGCTACTTATAAAAGCAAATATCCTGAAACAATGATGACATGTTTTAGTACAATTTGAAATGCACTGCATTAACTTCTGAACATGCATCCACCAAAAAAAATTAAAGTTAAGAAAACAGTGTACCTTTTAAAAGTACTTCTTGCAAGAACAGCTAAAATAAACTTCAATGCACAGCAGACCCAATGGACCCCTTTTACTTCCAAACATAGCAATTAAGAGAAATAAAAATAAGCTGATAACAGTAATTTACCCAGCACAACGATGCAATAAACAGTACCAAGTAAAAGCAGCACTCCCATATTCACATTATAAGCAAAACAGCACATTTTCACCTTATTAAATACAGCATAACAAATAAAATACACACATTTCCAATTATAAAAGCAAACTATCTTGAAACAGCTACAGTAAGTTGACATGTCCCTACTAGAATAATATGTTTAACTATAAACATTCCCCCCCCCCCCCAAAAAATAGTTATACATACATACACTGGCTTGCAAGAACTAACAATAGGAAAAAATACCCAAAGCAGTACATCTTAACTTCTTGAAGACAGCATTAAATTGCACACACTTCCATAAGAAAAAGTGCAAACTGTCCCTGAACATTTTCTGTCTGTAAATGGGAAGTACCCTGAAAAAGCCATGACAATAGAAATATATCACACTACATTTATCTGTGAAGACTGCCCCCTCCAGAAATAAAAAAACTTCTATACACACATTTCAGCCTTTAAAAACTAATGCTTCCATATCACCCCCAAACAACCACAATTATAATTACACGCACGTTCACGCGCTCACACACACACACACACACACACACACACACACACACACACACACACACACACACACACACACTTTTTATACCTTTAAAAACTTCTACTTGGAAATCTCAAAATAACCTCTGCACAGATTTAAATACTGCATAGTGCACCCCATTTACCTCTAAACATTAAAACTTAAATTTAAATAAAACGCAATATTCTCATTTTAAATAACTAGAGCCACAAAATACTATTGACTGTTGTACTTACCACTATCACAGTCTTTGCTGGGCTAGATGGCTTCCTGTCTGCCAGAATGGCTGGCTGAATGACTGGCTTCCTGTCTGCTGGAGTGGCTGGAAGACTAGCAGGCTTCCTGCTTGCTGGAGTGGCCGGCTGGCTTGCAGGCTTCTTGCTTGCTGAAGTGGCTGTCTGAATAGCAGGCTTCTTGCTTGCTGGAGTGGCTGGCTGAATAGCAGGCTTCCTGCTTGCTGGAGTGGCTGGCTGGTTAGCAGGCTTCCTGCTTGCTGGAGTGGCTGGCTGGCTAGCTAGCAGGCTTCCTGCCTGCTGGAGTGGCTGGTTGGCTAGCTCGCAGGCTTCCTGCCTGCTTGACTTGAGTGGTTAGCTGGCTGGCTAGCAGGCTTCCTGCCTGCATCAATGGCTGGCTGTCTGGCCGGTTAGCAGGCTTTCTACTTGCTTCAAGTAGCTGGCTGCCTTCCTGGAATCCTGGCTTGAGAAACAGAAAATCTTAGTCCTGTAATATTAGCAGCTGTAGAAGTACTAATAAAAAAAAAACGCTCTACAGCTGCAACGTTTGTAGGGCTCTTCGTAGTTGAATCCATGCCCCCTTTAAGAGTTGCAGCCAATTGCTACACGATTTACAGCACCCGGATCTAACAGGGAATAGGTCTGCCTTCAGGTCTGGGTTGGTGACGTAATCAAATTTCCATGGAAAAAAAACAGAAGTAGTTACGGCTTTTCCACTGCAATTCAGTGCGATTAAAAAAATGGGACTTTTAAAAGTCCCACTGCTTCGCAGTGCGGGCAACGGGATGAGATAGCTGAACCCATGAGTGTCCCACTGACAACAGGATGGGTGGTAACCGTATTCTGAACACAGTGTGACATGAAAGAAATTTTCAGACTGTCTAGCTGCATGACTAGCACATGTTCATACTTTGAAATCCTAATGCAGTATCGTACTTAGTAGACCATCTCCCATCCAGATGATGTTATAAAAATAAGTCTTTTCACTGCATTCAAAACATGCTGTTTCACTCAAGATGTGCTAGCTAGGCAGGTAGCTCTCAAGATTACAGTTTGGATGTAGATAGTGGCCGCAGCTTTATATCTCGTGCCCTCCAATCTGTGTTCGAAGATAACACCTATATGTAACACTGTCAAATGCGTGTTGTGATTATCCAATGTTCTTCAGGAATAAATGTCCATAAACTGCTGAGAAATGTATATCACTGTCATTTGAGGAATATATCATTCATACATTCTCTTTTCTGTTTTACATCATTCATACATTATTTTTTCTGTTTTCAGACAAGGAGGATCACAGCAGGAACCAAGCTATGTGCATCCAGAGGATGCAGCTGAGGGAGAGAGGTATGTGTATTAGCTTTACTCTTTTATGAAATTAAATGCATATTCCCCTGTTTACAGGCCTGTATTTTTCACAGTAGCATACACATTTATTAGAATGCAGGAATATCCATCATGCATCAATAAGGTAAGTGAAATCAGCACGCAATAGCTTTCCTTACAACTGTGATTGAAATCTAAAAATGTGGAACTTTTAATGTACACAGTTTTGAATTGCAGTGCACAACCTATATAACAGTTGGGTTGGTGTATCTGACACACATAATTGTGCTTCCTGGTTTTCATACAAGTCTAAGTGCTTTGACTGCTGCTTATGATACATGGTTGGCACACTTGTATGTATGGCTGGGTTTACCAGTGACATCTTCTGTGCATTGCCTGCCTATTCATAGAGTGAATGGGTGTTTGCTGTGTCAGTGACTGCACTTCCATTTGCAGATTATGTGGTACATCATGCAGTTTAACATTGGTATTGCAGCAGCCTCCAACACTGTGGGTGTTTTTTTAGAAACACATTCTAGCCTAGGTTTATGGACACTTGTGCAGATAGACATTTCATTGCAGCATTTAATATTAGCACTTCCTGCAGGTCAAAATTGGTGCTGTATCTGCCCCCAACTCCTTGGCTGTTTTTGTCGAAACACATTTCTAGCCTAGGTTTAATGACACTTGTGCAGATAGATATTTTATTGCAGCAGTTCATATTTCGTAAACATTGATGTTCTGTAGTCCTGTCTCGTCTTCATTCTTACATATGGGTTCGGAGCTAATCCCTTGGCTCCAACTCGGCCTATTACAAACCTCAAAGTCTCTTAGTTGGCTTGTGACTAGGTAGGTATCCCATAGTGCACTAGTACAATCCCCAGATCTCGTTTGCCGCGTCTATGAGTTCAGAAGTGCTTCTTGCTTGGCCGTGGATAAGTTTGAACTTTTTCTATTATTATCACTTTACTGTTTTTGACACTTAAATTAGTTAGTTTGTTGAGAACTGGTTGGCTGTTGGCCCTTGTTCTCCGTTTGGTATCTTGTGTGTTAGTTTTCTCATTAAAATTGTTGTTGCATAGGTCCATGTTTAGGACCCTATTTTCTCACTTTATATTTACATTTATATTGTGTGCAGTGTTGGTTGTTTATTACAGAGTTTTGCTGCGGGTCTGCTTTTTGGGCCTTGGTTTTTAATTTAGAAATTTAGCTTGCGTACAGTGTTGTTTTCCTTCTACTAGTTTCTGGCTTTTTTTCTATGACTTAGCCTATCTAGCTAGGTCTCTTTAAGTTAGAGGACCTAGAGCTCTTCTATTTTCGTATTTTCCTCAGGGCTAGGCCCATTTAAGTTAGAGGACCTAGTCCTGTTTACTCCTTTTCTTTGTGTGTGTGTGCTTGTTAGGGATAGGCCTGTTTAAATTAAAGGACCTAGTCCTCGTTGTGCTTGTGTGTATCTGCTTTACTTACATAGCTCATTAGCATCTCTAAAGTGTCTAAAGACCACAAACCTTTGAGTTTTAAAAAATGTATAAAGTGCTTCCAGAAGATGTCAATTATGGATGGCCATAGTAATTGTGTATATTCTCGGAACCATTCATTTGCAGGAAACTTGCTTATTCAGCCATTCCTACAGATCCAGAGTTCTCCAGGAGCAGAAGAACAAGTTAATTTTGAAAGATCTCCTCAAGCCTTCCTTCGAGGAAGACTTAGAGAGTTCTTCTTCGTCATCCAAATCACATTCTTCCAAGAAAGAGAAGGTTAAGTCGGCCAAGAGGCATTCTCCGGCGCTGACTAGTGTATCGGAACCTCCTCAGAAACCTTTAAACTGGATAAGACTTCTGCCTCCTCGGCTCCACATTCCTAGGAGCCAGTCGAGGTTGTTGATACTGGCATGTCGGTGTCGGCCCCAAGCCTTTCAGAGCCGACTACCAAAAAACTACATCAGAGCCGGTCCAGAGATCCTTTGCCGGTCTTCCCAACCTTAAGATCTCAAATTCTGCAGAGATCCAGATCATCTACCTTGTCATCTAGATCCTCCAGGAGCCTGTCAGAGGAACATGTGGAGAGGGTAGTGCTTAGACTCCTGAAGTCATCTGCTTTGCCCAAATTGTTGTTGGCTCTGATCCAGTCGGTTCTGGAGCCACCTGAGTCCATCCCCCCTGTTGTGGTTCCTCCTCCGAGCCGAGTCGAGCCTTCGGAGCCAGAGTTTTCGGTGCCACTTGTTATGGAACCCTCGGTTCCAGCTCCCCTTGAGGCTGTCTCAGAGCCGAGTTCCGCTCTGACACCTTTGTCGCCGTCCATGGTGTTTAGGAGCCAAAGCTCATCGGTCAACCCCTAAAGGGATACTTGGACCCAAACTTCTTCGGTTCCAAGTCTCCCTCTCGGTGCGTCGGCTAGGGTGAACTCGGATCCTACATCCATCTTGGAGCCGGTCGCTCTGGGGCCGATGACTTCCTCTATTTCCTCGGATCCGAGGTGGTCTTCAGAGCTGGAGAGATCTGCTTTTGAGATGATGAGGAGTGTGCTGTCTCACTCATCAGCTCCACACAAGGGTACTGACGCTCTTCCCTCGCTAGCACCGACTTCTGACTCAGCACCTACTCTCTCTCTCTCTGGACAGCAGAGACCCACAGACTCAGGAGCCCCCGGTGGTTGGCCCCCAGTCTTCCAAGACCTTCCCAGAGTACCCTTCTGAGGAGCCCCCTCGAAAGAGGACATGCAAGAGGAAGCATGTAGACTCCCAGGATGAGTCCATCACTTCAGACACTGACCTCAAGGAGACAGAGGGGTCCCCCAAGTCATCCTCTGATGATGTCCCCTATGTAGACATCTTAGAGATCCTTAAGCAAAGAGGCGGCTGGCCCACTGTCACCCCTTCTAATGAGGAGTCAGTGCACCTGAAGGCTTTTGGATCTCAAACGTCAGCCTCTTGGGTGTCTCCACCTTTTGACAAACTTTTAGACCTCATTAGTCGGAAGGTGTGGGAGACTCCAGATACCGTGGAGCCAGTTCCCAGAAGACCCAATAAATTTATGTCTGCTCCAAAGAGAAAGATTTTTTTGTCCAAGGACGTGCCTGTAGATGCCATGGTGGTGGTGGCAGCCAATAAGAAGGATCTAGCGGAGACTTCTTCATCTGTCCATCTGCCGAATAAGGAGTCTCAAACGATGGACATATACGGGAAGCGTATCTTTTCTTCAGTGCTTTCACACTCAGATCGCAGAACTATCTAACACATTTTACAAGACTTCAAAGAGATCGCCTTAAGGAGTTAGGAGATACTCTTCAAGGTACATGTACTGAAGGAGTCCCTGAGAAGGTGTCTGCTCATTGTCCACCTTAAATTCCATCGTGAACTCCTCCATGAGGCTGATCTCTTATGCAACTGGCAGAGCAAGCAGGGCAGCGGGTTCAGGAGTTTCCTTTAGGAGACACTCCTGGATGCGCTTATGTAATTTTGCGGATCCGTTCAAGTCTACCTTTACCAATGCCCCCTTTGACGGTTCTTCATTGTTTGGACCTAAGGTAAAAGATACACTCACCAGGTGCGAGCAAGAAGGGAAAATCCTCTCTGCCATGGGAGTACATTTTGCCGTCCCCTCTAGATCATATCCTAAGGGTCAGAGAGGTGATAAGATGTGGTTCAAGAAGTCCCAGAGATTTTTCCCGGATGCACAGGGTGACTCCTCCTTCAGAGACAGATGAGGAGGAGTTAATGTTAGACGTCGCCCTAGAGGCAGGGGTGGCCCGCAAAACTAGGGAAGCTGCGATTCATTTTGAGGCTGTCCCCATCAGCGCTTCTGATTTGGGGCCCGGCTGTGTTTGCTTCTCAGGAGCCAGTCGGGGGTCGCATATCTTTGTATCCAGAAGCCTAGCTAAGCATCACCCAAGACAAATTGATACAAAGAATAATCACCAGAGGCTACTCCATCCCTTTTCTCTTCCACCTCACACTCCTAAGAAGATCCCAGACGTTCCACTCAATCACAGGGATCAAGCAACTGTAGAAGTGAAAAAGTTGCTCACAAACAGAGTCATCCAAAGCGTCCCTGCAGACCAGATAGGATTCGGAACTTACTCCAGATTCTTTTTAGTGCCAAAATGTACAGGGGACTGGAGGCCCATCTTGGACCTCAGCTAACTAAACAAATCTGTAAAGAAGGCCACGTTCTGGATGGTGACACTGCAGTCTATACTCCCTCTGTTAGGGAAAGACAATTGGATGTGCTCCATAGACCTCCAAGATGTGTACTACCATATAAAAATGGACAGAGCATCGAGGAGTCATTTACAGTTCCGGCTGGGAGCCAGTCATTACCAATTTTGTGCTCTGCCCTTTGGTCTCACCACAGCCCCCAGGGTGTTCACCAAATGTATGGCGGTAGTGACAGCTCACCTGAGACATCTAGGATTCCAAGTGTTTCTGTACCTGGACGACTGGCTCCTGACCACCCCACCAGGCATCTACTCCTACAAACCAGGGATTCCACTATCCAACTTTGTTCCCAGCTGGGGATTACATTAAATTGGAAAAAGTCTGCCTTATTGCCCTCTCAGTTTGTGACGTACAGCGGTAGCATTGCTGTCTCACAGCAAGAGGTTCTCCTGTGTGATTCACATCTGGAGTGCCTTCTGTGTGGAGTCTGCATGTCCTCCCAGTGGTCGATTGGCTTCCGAAAGACATGCGTGAATGGGCGTGCCTTTGCTGAAGGTTGAGCGTCGGGCTGGTAACTCGGCACCATAAAAAAAATCTACTGCCAATCATTAGCGGACCGGAATTCCACTGTGGCAATCCCTAACCGGGAAAAGCCGAAAAGATAAACATAGGCGCAGAAATAGACACAGTCGCCATGTTAGTTCGTCTACCTGCAGAAAGCTCGAAGAACCTCAGACAGCAAATTCTCCGTCTACTTCCCGTACAGAAAGTCAAGGCAAAGACAGTGCTGAAACTCTTAGGGACCATGGCCTCCACCATTATGTTAGTCCCTCTCGCCAGATTACATATGCGAATCTTCCAATGGCTTCTATCGTCCCATTGGTCCTTTCAACAACTGCCTCTATCTCACCAAAACATCATAACACAGTCTTGTAAAAAGGACCTCCGTTGGTGGATTCAGCCCGACCAACTAACAACAGGTGCCCCATTCCTTCCTCGCCAACCCGTCACTACTGTGACCACGGATGCCTTACAGATAGGGTGGGGGGGCATTATCTAGTCAGGATTTTCCAAGGCACATGGCAAGATCATGAGGCTCACCTGCATATCAATGTCCTAGAGATGGGAGCAGTGCTACTAGCATTGCAAGCACTTCATGACTCTCTTCCTGTAGGGACGATAGCAATCCAGTCAGACAACATGTCAGTGGTATGGTATCTCAACAAACAAGGTGGAACCAGATCTTACCCTCTTTGTCGAGAGACACTTTGTGTTTGGGAGTGGGCAATTTCTTCCCAACGCTTTCTGGTGGCAATGCACATCCCAGGGACAACCAATGTGATAGCCAACAAACACAGCAGGGCAGTCTTGATGCCTCACGAGTGGTCTCTGAATCAAGAAATAGTGGAACAGATCTTCTGCAAATGGGGACAACCTTGCTGTGATCTCTTCGCCAGTCCGATCAACTGCAAATGCAGCAGCTACTTTTCCCTTATCCACCCTCCGGGGGAGTTTCTGAGAGACGCACTTGTTCACGATTGGCCCCTGGGACTCCTTTATGCTTTCCCTCCTTTTCTTCTCATATCCAAAGTGATTCAGAAAGCAAAGCTTTTGGGAAGCAAAATGATTCTCATCACTCCTTACTGGCCTCGTCAGATTTGGTTCCCCTTTCTCGGGCCTCATCTACTAGATGATCCATGGACTCTGGACCCAGTGCCAGACCTCTTGACACACGTCAGGCTTCCTTCATCCCTGCCTCCACCCCCTTAACTTAACAGAGTGGCTGCTCCAATTCCATCCCTTGTCAGGCTTCATGATTTTTCACCTGCTGTGACCCACATCCTCACGTCTTCACATAAACCTCCAGCAAATGGAGAAGGTTTTCCATCTGGACTGAAGAAAGGAAAGTAGAGCCTTACACTGCATCCATCCCAATGGTTTTAGAATTTTTGTCTGAACTCTTCCATCAGGGGTCTGCTGCTGCCACAATTAGGGTTCAATTGGCAGCGATATCTAATTTTCATTTGGGTCAACATGAGTCTAACCTGATGTCACACAGGTTGGATAAAACCTTCCTCAAAGGTGCTACTTTGCTGAGACCCCCCTTTCAGGAACCGGTAGCTTCCTGGGATCTGAACTTTGTCCTGTCCAAGCTAACTTCACTGCCCTTTGAACCTGCTCATTCGTGCCTACTGAAATTTCTGTCTTGGAAGACTTTGTTTCTAGTAGCCATCACATCAGCTAGACGAGTATCAGAGTTACAAGCACGGTCTATAAAGCTTCCTTATTTGATTTTCCACAAAGACAGAGTTTCTCTTCGTACAAATCCTTCCTTTATCCCTAAAGTTTGCTCTCACTATAAATTGAACCAAACTATAGAATTACCAGCGTTTTTCCCTAATCATTCTAACGCAGCAAAATACAAATTTCATCAATTAGATGTTCACAGGCAGTTACTGTTATACCTACACAGGAATAAGAAACTCAGAAAGTCAGACCAATTGTTTGTATCCTTTTCTTATTCTAGACTAGGTCTGCCAGTCTCTAAAGTGACTCTGTCAAATTGGATTTTGAGCTGTATTTCTTTCATTTACTCCTCCAATGGAAAAACTCTACTGTTCAAGATTAAGGCTCATTCTACATGATCCCAGTCTACATCTGCTGCCTTCCAAGCTAGAGCTCCAATTGACAGTATTTGTGCAGCATCAACTTGGGCTACCTCTCATATCTTTATCACACATTACAAATTGGACCTGACCTCTAGGGGTAGAGCCTCCTTTGGTTCCACAGTACCCAAGAGTATTTTCCCGTGAGCCACCCAGTAATAAGGTGCTAGGGACACTGTCCCATATGTAAGAATGTAGGCGAGATAGGACTACAGAACATAAAGAAGTTATGTACTCGCCATAACATTCCATGTTTGTAGTCCATCTCGCCCTTCATTCTTATGAACCCACCCACCTACCCCTGTCCTGGAAGGATCTGGAGACAGGATAGTATTACCTTGGTAGGGTGGAGACCTTTCATTATTGTTGTTCTTTCTGGATAACCTTAGTTCTGTCTATCTATAGTTTAGCAGCAAACAAGATCTGGGGATTGTACTAGTGTACTGTGGGATACCTACCTAGCCATGAGACAACTAAGAGACTTTGAGCTTTGTAATATCCTCGGCTCCGAACCCATATGTAAGAATGAAGGGCGAGATGGAATACAAACATGGGACGTTATGGTGAGTACATAACTTCTTTTTTTGATTTTTCAGGCTACTGCTTACTCATACATTTGGTAGATAATGCATACAGGTATACACATACAATACTGTTAGTACCAGATATATTTTATTCTCATATGGCAACAGCTGTGATAATTGAACATATAACATTGTTTTGTAATGCTGTATTCATTATATTTATGTGTGTTCAGCAAATTATCATGCTGCCTGTCTCAGATGTTTGTCATATGGTTTGCCTATTGTCCACAATATTGTCATATCACTTCCTCTTCATTTTAGCAATGACACTTTGTTGTTGTTCATGTAAATTATTAAATGCAGACAGTACATTCTTATTTGCGCATTCATAAATTCTTGCAAAGCTAATGACCCGGGTGGTTGTGTCTAAGCCTATAGAATTGTCATAAAAGAATACTGGTGTCCTGTTTACGTATAAGACATATAGGGCCATGCATTTATGCAGTAACGCTGTCCATAATGGACGTTTGTCAGTCCTTGTGTAAACTGTCATCATAATTACAATCTGTCGTGCAATGATATTTATGGGGCTGTGCTGCATGATAAAAATTTGCTTTTCTTTTATTTTGTGTTTTGCAATTAATCTTGACAGAGTGTGGGACCCGTGGACATTCTCCTATCAGAAGATGATGAGGAGCGCATGCCAGGGCACTGCTGGAGTCTTCCGAGGATGATGGTGACAATGATGATGACTAGGAACCTGGAGCCACCCCTACCCAAGGCATCATACCTGCACCCCATGGGAGATGACGACATGACCAGAATCAAGGCAGTTATCAGGTGGAGACCCAGAAGGTCATGACTGATGTGTTCTAAACACTGATGAGGGACATGATGTAGTCCTTCTTTGAGGATATGGCATGAGCTCTGACATGTTCATTCAGAGCAAGAGCTCATGAGGTCATGTGGGAGTCCAAGTCCCATCAGCCTGGGCCCTTTGGTCCATAAATATTGTCTGTGTGCTCCATTCATGTTATGCTCCCAACATGGTGATTGCTGTTTCATTGAATGGACTATATATGCACTGTTGTGCATGCATAACATGTGTCTGTCATGCTTGTATATTATTGTCATGTGACATTTGCTTCTGTTTCAGTGTGTGCATGACACAATCAACATATTACACTTTCCTTCCACATTCAACTGTCCATACATTCTGACAGCAAAGGTGCAGCTAGTGCCATAACAAGTAGCCTATATTCATGTGTTTTACTGGGGCAAATTACAGGCAACATATGTTGTATGTACTCCATCACTAACAGTGTGATATGCCTTGGATTTGTGTTTTGCCATATCAGGTGTGTGCAACAGAGAGACATGTCATTCCACGTGTTTTGGATGACAGTTGTCATGATGTCTCACTGCCATGATGTGGTGTTGTGTGTCATGGGCTGGCAGTGCTGATGCCATGTGGGATCATATACAGGCATATCTATCTATGTGTAGTCCTCCTTTTCTGACTGTATCACATAGCAGTGTAGCATTAGTGTAAAAGCTAACACATTCTTAAATAATACATTATGCTGTGTTGTATGTAGCATTTCCACTTTCATTACGTATTTATTTATTTTATTTTGCATTTGTTAACCAGAATAGTCCACTGGACACAGGTCCATTTTCAGTGGAGGCCCGAGGAGAAAACCTCCACAAACAACAAAAACATGTAATAAAGAGTAGTACATAGTTTTCCAGGAAAAAATGCATACAATTGCAGCTAGTGCTAATTAAAGTAATATGTACATTAAAAAGAGACACAATTAGAAAAAAGAGAAATAATACAATAGCATTAGAGTGACTAATCTAAAAGAGAAAAAATAACATCAAGATCATTGTTGGAGAGACGTGTAAAACAACAGCTTCTTGATGATTGTTAGAGTCTAGACCTGAACATAAATCAATTTTTGTTATATAGTATGGGAATACTAAATCATATAACTTAGAGCTATACATTCATCTTGAGGTGTGAGAATAGAATGGTGACGGAGGGTCAAGCATAGGGGAGGGAATATCCTGATGTAGTGCAAGAACGTAGCCAGTTATTACAGAGATGCAGTTTTAATGATCTTTTAAACTGTGTAAAGGAAGCAATGGTAGTTACGTGACTGGGTAGAGCATTCCAGCTTTTGGTTACATAATTAGAGAAGAGGGAGTCCCCTGCTGTATTATTAGACTTACTTACTGTGAGAATAACTTTGTTACTGGAGTGAAGAGTTTGGTTATTGATGTGGAGGTGAAGCAGATTTTGTAATGCAGAGTTTTTTTCTGGTTGATACAGAATTTTATGGGCCAAAGAGAGTTGGTTGTAATGCAAGAGTTGAGGAAGTTCCAACCAGTTGAGTTACTTCAAGGATGAGCAGTGGTGAGATCTAAATGGGGAGTCAGAGGCAAATCTAGCGATTTTTGTTGTAGTAGGAGTCAAGCTTAGCTAGGTCTGTTTTTCTAAGGTTGCCGAGAATAGGTGAGGCATAGAGGAGGATAGAAATACGGTGGGGGGATGGCATAATGGTTAAGGTGTTTACCTTACCGACACAAGGTGCAGGGTTTGATTCTCACATTTAGTAATTGGCTAGGCTTGAAATGGCCCACAAGGGTAGTTAGCCTAGTACTAATCTATGAACCTATGAACCTATGTGAGTGGGGGCTATGGTAGCTTTCATTTGTTGGGTAAGGAATTGTCTATTTCTGTAGAGGGTACCTAGTTTTTTGTGGAGTTTCTTGATGGTCTGGGAGATGTGGATATCAAATCTTAGATTGTTATCAATCTCAACACCCAGGAGTTTGATGTGCTGTGTAGGGGAGATACCAGTTTTGTTATTGGACATACTATTAAAGATGGTAGTTGAAGAGGTGGACCCAGTTGGTTTGAACAGAAGTTTGGTTTCAGCAGGGTTTAGAATAAGTTGGATGTTGTATAGCCATGTTTCAATAGAGAGGAATGATTTTTGAGTTAATGTGTGAAGTTCGTGTAGTGAGGAAGCTGCACAGATTAACTTTGAAACATCTGCATATTGAATGACAGATGCATTGGGAGTGGAGGCATGGAGCTTATTAGTATATAGGGTGAAAAGCAGACGGCCTAAAATGGAACCCTGGGGAACACCAAGGGTGGCTGGAAGAAGGGGGGGGGTTCTTGTTTCTTTTTGTTTTGTATTGACATCGGTTTACACTTTCTGTAAATAGCTGTGCACATAGTCAGATACATACTAACACACAAATGCACCTTTGACATGTGAGCATTCACTGAGTTACTGCTGATGTGCTATAATGATGCTCACAGGAGTGTCCTCTGCTTCGTAATGCATAGGGTGGTTGACATACACCTCTGTTTCTTTATTCGACATTTGCATGACTGTATATATGTATGTGCTTGTAATTCTTAGCTTGCTTACCTCTGCATTTTGATGTGACATGATTGCACATTACTGTGAATGTGTGTTTTATACATATCCAGCTCTGTGGGCATCAGCAATGAATCTGGCCAATTAATATAATTTTCCTTTTTGTTAAATGTATTTCTGTTTGATTTCTACAGCTCCCTGCATGCTATGCACATGCATTTGCATCGTATCAACTTAGACCTCCTTTCCACCTTCATGTTTCGCTATTATTTCTCTGCAGATATGTTTGCCTTTGTTGCATGTAATGATTATTGCCATATCCTAATTTGATACAGTGAGCATGTGCCAATTATATGGGCATTTTACAATGCGGGACATGTGCAAACAAGTTGCTGGCTAATGCTTGCAATGCAGCCTTGTTCTCTTTATACTTGTGTGTTAGCCAGTATAGTTTTTTTTTTTGCATCCATGTGAGCAAACTGCTATATTTATTATGCTATACTAATACATTTTTGGACGTATTATTACATGTCAGTGTTTGTATATATATCGACCTTGCTTTCATGTACATTCCATTTATGCCACTAACAGACATACGTACATATCTACACCTGCCTGAAAGGCCGCAGAAATACCTCACTAAAAGAATCACAGGCCTAAAGCAGATGCCCTATGCTGACCGCCTTAAAAAACTCCAGCTATACTCTGTCGGATATCATCTACTCAGAGGCGATCTCTGCTTAACATACAAGGCCATGTCAAACCCAGAGCTGTTGGACATGCTGCACTTAAAGAAATCCCAATCCCTCAGAGCCACACGCTCCAGGGATCTAAACCTTGTCATCACAATAAACAAAACATGCTGGAGGGATAGGTTCCTGACCCAGAGACTCCCCAGACTCTGGAATAGATTGCCCATACATGTCAAGCAGAGTGCCTCTTTGGCCCTCTTCAAAAGGAACCTTGACGATTGGATGGGAGAAAGGAAATTCACCCCGGGATCATGTCAGTCGCCCTGCTAGACAGGGGTCCAGGGAAGTAAATAGTGTGGGAAGAAATAGCCAGGGAATTGTTATGGCTAGGCTTGTATAGGCCCTAGGGCTGATAGCCTAGTACCAACTTATGAACCTGTGTATTGTTTTTGACATGGCATATGTGTGTAACATACTCACATTCCATTACATGTTTGTTTGGATTGTGTACACCTACTTGTGTATTTAGCCATCTTTATTGCTTTTCTGTAGTACTTCTGTTTGGCACTGTGCTTGGTTGTTTGGGTTTCACATGCATGGTTGTAGGTTTGGTTAGAGACCTCTGCTTGAGGTATCCAGCATTGTCAGACCTGCATTTACTTATCTATGATGTTGCTTAGCTTACACTTGCATGGCTGATGGACTAATTGGATATGTGTTTATTTATCCAGTGTGTACTGTGATCCTACTTTATTACCCTAGAACATACGTCTTCCATTGGTCATACCTGTAGAGCAGAGCATGTGTTGCCACCCTCATGCCAATGCCACTGTTTTTTCTATATTGGATGCAAAGAGTTCATTTTGGCAAGTAATGCTTGATCACAGATCTTCATTACGGACTACATTCAGCACACCATTTGGTAGATACAGATTTCTCAGAATGTCTTTTGGAATAAATTCTGCCAGCGAAGTCTTTCAGCGTGCAGTGGAGCAAATTTTTTGGGGTTATCCATGTGCTATAATAGTGGATGGTTTACTGGTTGGGGGTAACAGAGAAGCAGTGCATGATAGAAACCTCAGGAAAGTTCTGGACAGAGCGTGTGAAGTGAACTTAAAGCTCAGTCATCTGAAATGAAAATTCAGGCTACTGAAAGTTACTTAATGTAGGTCATTTATGTACCAGTACAGGCTTATGACCAGACCCTTCCAAACAAGCAGCCATTCTTGAGATGCCAGCTCCAGACAGTGTCCAAGCCCTACAGCATTTCCTTGGTATAGTTAACTATTTGGGCAAATGTATCCCTGACTTTAGTGAGTTATCAGTGCCTTTAAGAGAGCTGACATGCAAAAATGTTGCCTGGTCATGGTTGGAACAACACCAGAGAGCATTTGATAACCTGAAACAGCAAATTGCCAACCCCCCTACAGTGAGATACTATGATGTCCATCCTTCCTGTGATGTTTCAAAGTTCGATCTTGATGCAGTTATTCTTCAAGTGGGCAGACCAGTTGCCTATGCATCTAGAACTCTTACCCAAACTGAAATGCAGTATGCTCAAATTGAGAAGGAACTTTTGGTAATTGTGTTCGCATGTTCAAAGTTCCATGACTGTATTTATGGCTGAGCTATCTAATCAAAACTGATCATTAACCTCTAGTCGCTATTTTAAAGAAGCCTATGCATACAGCTCCAGCAAGACTACAAAGAATGATGCTCATATTACAAAAAACAACTTCAAAATGGTCCATACAAAAGGCAAACTTCTTTATCTGGCTGATACCTTATACAGATCGCCCAGAAATATCACAGTATAGCTTGATGCAGAGAATTTTGACTTTGAAGTCATGGAAGTGGATAATTTTTCTACTATGAGACTTGATGAGCTGAGAGATCATACAAAAACTGATCCAATTTTGCAGAAACTCGACCACTTCATAAATGTTGGATGGCCATCAAAGCAATCTTGTGTACTGCCAGAAGTATAACCTTATTTTCCATACACAGATGAGATTCTGATGGAAGATGGTATCATTTTCAAAGGTCCCAAAGTTATTGTTCCTACTTCCTTAAAACATGAATTCATTCAGATTTTGCATCATGGACACCCAGGTTCCGAAGCTAACAAAAGAAGGGTGAAAGGACTAGTATTTTGGCCTTGTCTGTCAAAGAACATTGATAAATTGCTTTCATCTTGTTCAGTATCCATTAGTACTAAACCGCATTTGCAAAAAGAACCACTTCAGCTTAGCCAGATTCCTGAACTACCTTGGTCATCAGTAGCCACTTACATATTTGAGTGGAAGAATCAGCATTACTTAGTGTTGGTAGACTGTTATTTGAGCTGGTTTGTGATCAATATGCCACCAAACCTAATGTCCAGTGCTGTTATTAGTAATTTGAAATGTCAATTCTCAGTCCACACAAAGTTATTTCTGACAACGATACCCAGTTTACCAGTCAATTGTTTCACAAATTTGCAAAAGAGTGGGACTTTATCCATGTTACTAGTAGTCCAGAATATCCACAGTCAAAAGGATTTGCTGACTGTTCAGTATAGAGTGCAAAGCAATTACTAGAGAGGTCAAAGTGTGAGCAGAGCAGTGAAAGTCCAACTCTTTAAGAGGCATACATTTCAGAAGTCCAGCTATGATAAAATAAGCAGATTTCTTCATCCATTGAAAGAAGGAGAGACAGTGAGAATGCAAACAGCCAAAGGCTTTGATCTAATTGGTCAAGTGAGAGGCATATGTGCCTAGCCAAGATCCCACTTAGTGGAATCTGAGAGTATAGAATACAGGAGACACTGCAGGCATTTTCTTCTGGTGTCTGAATTGATATCGCAGCATTGTACCTGTGATACAGACTCTAGATCTCAGAGCAACTCTGACAATGTTCATACTGAAGAACATGTCTCAGTATCTATTCCCATTCCTGAGGATGTCCCAGATGTCCCCAGAGTTGAACATTCCTTGAAGACAGTCCCCGTTGCTAGTTCCAGTTCTGATTTTTATGTTACATGATCAGGTCGTATTTCTAGACCTACTGTAAAATACACAGCAACCTGGACATGATTGTTTTATATGTGTTTAATTTTGTATGATTGCATGTCAAATAATTAGTTCTGTATAACTGCATGTCAAAGGATCATTTCTGTACAACTGCATGTCAGTGAATGCTGTCATTTTAGTATATGATCTCTTTCTCAAAGAGGGAGGATGTAGAACACAGCATGTGTTCTAACTTTAAGAAGCATTTCCAAGTATAGGCACTTGCATATAAGTAGTGAGCATGTGCAGACAGCAGTGCCATTTTGACAGATCAGCTAGAGTGTTAACATGTATGAGTGTAATAGTCAGTCTGTTTATAAGTTTATTTAAGTTTAAGTTACTAAGCCTCAATTCAGATGTGTTTGTATGTAATAAAGCTGTATGAATCGAGCTCACAACTGTTCTTCTATTTTATCGTGACTAGATGAACAACAATACCCTTCAAGGTATGAGTGCCACACAGTTTGCAACATATCACAATGTGATAGTGCATAGATAAATATGTTTTTCTGCATTTCACCATGGCTGTGAATCCCCACCATGTTTATCAAGTTTCCATTGCCTGCATTATGCAGTGTGCCATCTGTGTAACTTACCTGTCCATGCTGTTTTTTTTTTCCAAGCTTTGTCTGTCTTGTGTTCTGCTATTTGTTCTGTGGGTACACCTCCAAACCAAAAGTTAAAAACGGCACACAGACAAACCAGTAAAAACTGCAAGGAAAACCCAGGCAGGCTAGAGTTTTCACTGTGTGATGCCTTAAACCTACTGTAGTGGAGGTCCATGGGATATATGCAGATGACCCCTTCAGGACATCAGGTCTTTCATCTGGTTTGGATGTTAATTGGAATATTTTGCAGGCATCTAAATCTTTATGGGCATCAGCTTCATTTAAAGACCCTGTGTTTCTGAAGTATAGCCAAACTATCCACATATGCTTTGTTGATGAGGTAATAAAAAGGCTGAACCATGCATGTCCACAGCTTTATTAGCCTGAATGTAACCATAAAGGCTTAAAACTTAAAAAAAAAAAAAAAAGTCATGGACATTCTGAAGCCATGTAGCTGAAACACTTGATGTCCTGAAGGGGCCATTTGCATAGATCCCATGGGTCTCAACTTAAGGAGGTTTAAAGTATCACACAGTGAAAACTCTAGCTTATCTGGGTTTTCCCCGCAGTCTTGACAAAAATACAGGTTAATGCTGCAATTTCTCTCATACTTTTCCTTGTCAATGTGTCCTGTCTTGGGAAGTGGGGAATGGTGTAATAAATAAATAGGATATGTATGCAAGTTCTTAATAAGATGCACACGGTCCTTGTTAAGCAAAATTTTGACTATTCTTCATTATGCTTTATACCTGTATGAGAAACATGTATATGTATGTCTTGGAAGCCTTAATGCCTCTTGCACATCTGTCATCCACATGTTTATAAATAAATTGCTATAATATAGACGCCATCTGAGCTCCATGATCAGTGTGCACCTCACCAGTGGAAAAAAACTGCATTACAGTCTCCTGTCTAGAGCCTATCTCCTTCTGTGCTGTAATTTACTGTGTTAACATTCTAGCTATTTTTAAGCAACCCTTTGTGGGATTATACACATCTATAGCTGTGCATCACACTCTCTCTAGCTTCCCTTTTATTAAAACAAAATCTGTATTCATTATTATTTTCCTCTTGTAGCAGCTGAAAAACAATGTTTTCTATAAAATTGCTTACGAACACCCTTACAGTCTTCCACTGGCTATGATGAAAGCCTTAATAATTTATACCCAAGCTTCCTTCGTTTTAAAATGCTCAAAGTGATTTAAATCCTTTCCTTGCAGTAATACAAACAAGAAGTATGTATTTGCATTTTGCTTACTATAATAGTCCATCTGAGGAAAGCTCCTTTTCGGTGGAGGCCCAGGGAGATTACCTCCCTTGATTAGTATTACAATATAATATACAAAACATTAAACACAGACTCAGATATATTATATATGAGTTAAGATATGGTGTAATAGATAACAGAGTTAGTAAAACTATGTTATATTCAAAATATAATACAGTGCACAGAGTTTTGTACAGTCAACAGATTCTCTAAAAGGCAAAAAAGATACATTTTCCACTTGATGTAGTTTACTGTATCAAAGTAAGAATGGGTAATGTATCACACATATTCTTTAAGACAGGGATAAGAAGGCCCAGGGATATCTGTAGTAACCAGCAAGGGAGAAGTAAGAGAAAAAGGTAAAGACTTATCTGGATGGGAGGAGAGAAGTAAAGCCAAGAAAGAGTATAGCAGACAAAAAGGAATCGGACAAGGGAAGTGAGAAAAAGCTGTTACTTATGTGTTATCTAAAACTGAAAGTGGAGCTACAGATGGTGCAGTGCTTGTATAATTAAACAGGATTAGAACAAGAGCAAGACCACACGTCCATCAGGTATCATTTCAATACTTATTTAAATTTTGTGTTTGTGTGTGTGTGTGTGTGTGTGTGTGTGTGTGTGTGTGTGTGTGTGTGTGTGTGTGTGTTATTAACTAATTTTAGATTAAGTAAAATGGTGCTCAATATTCTGAGACATGGAAGGAGTACAGAGAGTCAACTGCTAAATTGTTAGCTGTGGCTACCTGCAATAGGTGTTTATCTGAGACCAAATAATTATTTTTGGTGTATACTGTAGGAGGATGTGGGACAGGCTTTGACATATTTCTGAATTATGGATAAGGCTATCTGTACTGCTGACTAGCTATGAGTGGGCTAGGCACTATTGGAGCTCAGTTCAGTAGAGTTGTTTTACATCCAGACAGTGGTGTAATTTGTAAGGAAAATTATCTGAGAATTTAGCTACTTTGTTGTAACATTGATGTAGCAGATTGGACTTGCTGGACTGAAGATGCATTAAAACAAGAGTGCTATAGATAAGAGTTGAGAGTAGATAGACATACATTTTTTTTTGTGGTGTCATCTGTCAGGTAGGGTTTGATTCTGTAGGGGGTGACAAGTTTTTGGTGGGTTTTATTTACAACTTACTTATGGGAGGGAGGTGTTGGAATAATGATTAAAGTTCTTACTTCACAGATACAAGGTGCAGGGTTTTATTCTGACTTCTGGTTATTAACTAGGCTTGTAATAGTGTGCAGACTGATAGTCTAGTATTTACCTATGAATTTACTTTAAGTGGATACCACATTTCATGTTTTCAGTAGTGCCCCATAATAGCGTTTTATGGACTACTAGTTGTATTCAGGCACTGTTAGAAGATGTTACGAATATTTTTTTGTCATTCTATGGTTTTGGTGTGAATAGAATCAGTATTGATTTCTTTGGGGGGGGGGGTTGTGGAGCTAAGACTCAACACATATGAATGTTTCCTCAGTTCTCTGTTGCAGTTTGTTGAAATCTTTAGCAGAGCAGATTAGTGTGGAGTCATCTGTGTGCTGGATGATGGTAGGTGGTGGCTCAAGGCTACTTCCACTTCTTCCATTCATCAGACCTTTGGATACATAAATAAGTAATAATTTTGTGCAATTATGATATGAAATGGAGATAATTTATGAAAATATTGTAGAGAAGTGGGCCCAGAATAGAACCTTGAGGGACTCCCATAGATACCAGAGGGAAGGAGGATATGTCTGATTGCCATTTCACTGTCTGTTGCCTTCCAGAAAGGTAACTACCAAAGTAGGAAAGAGAGAGAGACCATATGAAGGCCCAGTGAAGAGAGACCGTTGAAAAGATTAGAGTGAGAAATTGTATTACTGGCCTTGTAGAGATCAGTAAATACTGCAGATATGAGATTGCCAGCAATACTGCTTTGATTAGTAGAGTTGGAGATGCTGAGAAGAGCAGAGATACAGCTATAATGTGTTACATACCCATGATGTAAAGGAGAGCATAGGTTATCGTCAGTTAGATATATGAATAATTTGTTTTAATACAATTTTCTGGTACTTTCAATAATGGGGAAACATTAGTGATGGGCCAGTAGCTGGAGAGGTCAGTTGAGTTTCCACCTTTATGAAAAGGAAGTATAGAAGATTTTTTTTTTCCAAAAGAGTGGAACATAGCTTTCTTTTTAATAGATATAATTGATTAAGATAGAGATAGGATAGACTAGGATGTCTGTTGCATTGCTATGTATTCCCATGGAAGGATATCTGGGGCAAATGTTGTAGGCTTTAATTTAAGGAGCAGTTTTTTGATAGTGGAAGTAGGCACAGGTAGCAGGGACAGTTTGCTGTATTCTTGATCAGCTGTGGTGTTAGATAATGAGTTTGTGGTTGACTCTTTAATTCATTCAATCCTAAAATACATTTTTGTACTCTTCCACTTAACAGCTGTAGCTCCTTATGGCATCCAGATATTTTTGGGATCTGTCTTCCTTAACAAAGTGAATCACCAATTAATAATAGGCAGTATTAGAAACCGCAGAGTACAATTAACAAAATTATGCTAAAATTGTTAATCTCAGATGTTTTGAAGTGTAGAAATTAACCAGTGATTTCTTCTTATTATTCGTATTCATATTTTTATAACTGAGAGACCTACATGCTATTTAGGAACATAAAGTGAAATGCCCTTGTGGGAGAAAGAAAAGTACATTGTCAATGTGCAATTACAGTACACTGTACTGGAGAAATTTGTAGTTATTTGGTAGTAATTATGAAAATATGAAATAGTTCCATATTTATTTAATATTTCTAAAATGGGGTGACTTACAAAACTATTACATGACATGAGAAGAAACCTTAGATGGCGTTGAAGAAAACTGATTAATATTTGCACTCTACATCACATATCATGGGGTATATTCATGTTTATATATATATATATATATATATATATATATATATATATATATATATATTATACAAATAATATTAATTCTTCATATTTCTGTAAATATCTTAATAAACATGCACATAGAAAAGATTTTTTGCTGTTATGTGAAAGCTTATGTCTCACTAATCAAAGTAAGTTGACAAAGTACATCCATGTTGAACATTTTCCAAGATATGACAATATGTTAGTGAAACATTAAAGAAAAATATAATTTTAGATTTGTATGCATAATAATAAATTATTGCATTGATATAAAGACTGTGTCTGTAGTGATTTTTATCAATGCAAAGAAGACATTTTACTAACATTTCTGTTTATATCATTGTAATAGCTTTTATTTTTCTTAAAATATTTACATTTCTTTGTATTATGCCTATATAAGCCTAGCCAAACAGTACCCTGGCTTTTGCCACCCAAGAAAATTATTTTCCTGTGCTCCTGTCAAGCAGAGCTACAGAAGTGATCCCTGGGATGAATTTCCTATCTCCTATGCAATCATCAAGATTTTTCTTGAAGAGTGCTAATGAGGAGTAGTTTGTTCCAGAGTATGGGAAGTCTCTGGGAAAGGACTCTATCCCTCCAGCATGTTCTCTTTATTGTGGTGACAAGGTGTAGGTCCCTAGAGCGTGTAGCTTGGAGGGATTGGGATTTCTTTACGTGGAGCATGTCCAACAGCTCAGGTTTGACATAGCTTTGTATGTTAGGCAGAGATCGCCTCTGAGTAGGCGATATGCGACAGAGTAACGCTGGAGTTTTTTGGGACAGACAGTGTAGGGCATCTGTTTGAGGCCAGTAATCCTCTTTGTGAGGTATTTCTGTGGCCTTTCCAGTTGTTGTAGATTTCTTGTGAGGTACATACCAAAAGGGGCGTTGTACTCTATAATGGGTCTAATGAGTGATGAGTAGAGGGGAACAATGACCTCTATTTTCCTGGATGAAAAACCTTTTGTGATGAGGTGTGCACGTAGAAGGATTTCATGACTACTGTGGCGATGTGATTATCAAAAGAGAGACTACTGTCCACCTGTGTCCCAAGGTTTCTTATCACACTTTCAGTGTTAAGTAGACTACCGCCTATGTGGTAGTTCATGGGTACAGAGTTTTTACCAAAAGGGATGACAATGCACTTTTTGGCATTGAGCTTGAGGCCATGGCTTTGACACCAGGCATCTGTCTCAGTGAGGCCCTTTTGTAGGATGTCCACATCATTAGGAGTTTTGATTATGGCTCCTAGTTTGCCGTCATCTGCAAACTTTGTTAGCCAAAGACCTTCTGTGTTAGCCTGTACTTCAGAGAAGTAGATACCAAACAGGAGAGGACTTAGGACTGAACCCTGTGGTACTCCACTTGTCACTGGTCTGAAGTTGGATTTAGAGTCTGCTACTTTCACAGTGTGGGTTCTGTCAGTGAGCCAGTTGGCAACCCATATTGTGACATAAGGATTTATACCTAGTTTAGTGAGTTTGTCTATAATTTCAGAGTGGGGGATGGTGTTGAAAGCCTTGGTGAGATCTAGACAGGCTGTGTGAACCACCTTACCCTCATCTATGGTTTTGGTGACCGCTTCAAAGAAGTCTATCAGGTTTAGGAGACATGATCTGCCTTTTACAAACCCAAACTGGGTAGGGTCCAGAGTTTGGAGATTACCAATGTCATTGTTTATAAGTTCCATGATGATACGCTGCCTAGCCTTGTAGACCAGGCTCTTCAGGCTAATGGGGCGGTAGCTCCTGGGGTCCATGGTGGCTCCCACTTTGTGGAGTGGGATAATCGTTGCTGTGCACCATTCAGTGGGCACAAAGCCTGAGGTGAGGCTATGATTGAACATGGTACTTAGGTGGGGTGCCATTTCGTTCTGTAGTTCATGTAGAATGCAGCCTGGGATGTTGTCAGGTCCCATGGATGCTGTGTTCTTGGGTTTGGAGAGTGTGCTTTTTACCTGTGTAGCCGTGATTACAGGTACTTTGCATTCTTCCAGTATAGAGATGGGCGCTTTAGGGGATGAGAGAGGGGTAAAGTTAGCACTGAACCTATCTACCAGGATGTTGGCAATATCAGTTCGTTCTGTATATTTAGTGCCATTGTGCTGTAACTCAGAGCAGATCTGAGTGTTGCCATTGAGATTCTTGATATAGCTATAGAATGCTTTGTGGTTGTCTTTAGAATCAGTGGCGATTTTGTTTTCGTAACTAGCTTTGGAGGATTTTATGAGGGATCTCAGCTTCTTACTGAGGCTGACCACAGAGTTCCTCCAATCAGGGGATTTTACTCTTTTTTGCAACACTTTCTTCTGTTGTAGAGTTTGTTTATAGCAGAGGACCACCAGATTGGCTTCCTTTTTTTGGAGGATAGTATCTTGGTTCTGTTAGGGATTGCACGATCCATGCACTCGTGTAAGTGCTTATAAAGTACAATTGTATAGGATTCAGCAGTCATATCTCTATTGTCCGTCAGCATGGGTGTCGTGAAGTTTGCCACTTCTGTCTTAAGAAGCTTGAAGTTGGCTTTGGAGAAATTTTTTATGGTGGTTTCCCTAATGGGGGGTGGGGTGGGATGTGGATGTCTAGGGTGATTTTCTTGTGGTCAGATCTGACCAACAAGGAATTGACCTCTGGTGTGGAACACCGGTTGCACATGCTAGTAATGACCAGGTCTAGGATATTGCTGCCCCTAGTGGGGGTGTGGATATGTTGATCCAAGTCATTGGAATTTATGAATTCCAGAAAACGTTGAGCACAAGAGTTGGTACATGAGTAGTTTTCCCAGTTAATGGTGGGGTAGCTGAAATCGCCCATTATTAGGGTGTTAGGTTGCACTCTAATATTTTCCAGTGTATCAAGAAATGAGGAGTGGGAATCCTGGAGCATGGTGGGGGATCTGTAGCAAGCTACAATTTGCATTGCGGTCTTGCCCAGAGTTAGTTGCACTTGGATAATCTCAGATGCATTATACTGAGCAACTAACCTGGAGGTGTGGATATCCTTAATGTATATGGACACGCCTCCGCCTTTAGTGCTTCTGTCCAGGTTAGGTGGCCAAAAGGTGTGGTATGAATTATAGCCTGGTAATGCAGGGGTGCTCTCTGGAGCCTTGAACCAGGTCTCTGTCACCACACAGATGTCGATGTTCTCCATTTTAAGGAGTGCCTCGAATGAGTGCATTTTGAGGTTTAGACTTCTAGTATTAAGTAGCATTACCCTCAGATTTTGCTTGCTTGTACCTATTACAGTGGTGAATTTGCCTTTTGAATCCTGCCTAAAAAAGGCACTATAGGGGTGGCAAGAGCCTTAGCCAGTATCTGGAATCCCAAGGGCAACAGGTGTAGGCCATCTCTGGCAAAGCATCGTGGTTTGTTGATCATGTCATCCCAAGCAGACAGATACTGGATCCCCTTAGGATAATAACAGAAGCTTAGCCAATTGTTGAAGTCAATCATTTTGTCCTTTTACTGTGGTATCATTCTAGATGATTGCAGGGTGCTACTCAGGGCTAGGGTCATACCTGCCTGGGCTACAAGATCAGAAAGCTCCTCCATGTCTCTTTTCATGTAGTCCAGGGAGGTATGTCTCAGGTCATTCACACCAACATGGACAATGACAGAGTCATATTGGTACTTGCTGTGGAGTGACCTGAGTGCATGCATTATGCGGCAGATCCTGGCACCTGACAAGCAGCTGACAGTAACTTTCTCTGTGTTTAGCATGGTAAGTAGAACATCAGTGTGCCTGACTATAGAGTCACCTATGACTAGAGTGTTGGGTACGTTATTATGTCTTATGGGCTGTGGTTGAGTGGCACACTGAGTTTGTGGGCTATGTGTCATTTGGGTTGTGTTGGGGGGTGGAGGTTGCTTGCGTTTCTGCTTTGGAGTTCCTTATTGCTTGGGTAGATTTTTTTTTGAGAGCCTCCACAAATGTAGGTGTGTGTTTTGTGTTTCTGTGTGTGTGTTTTGGTGGTGTAGGTTTTGAGGGAATATGTGATGAGTGTGGTGTGGTGCAAGTGTTTGCCTTCTCCTCTTGACTGTCTAGTCCAGTCTTGGGTAAAGAGAGCTTTGCTTCCAGTTTGGTTATATAAGTGCATCTCTCACAGGTTGTAGTGTTGGGTGGTAGGAGGAGAGGGTTGTTTGTGTACATGAGGCAATTGCTGCATTGCCCCAAGATGCCAAGATTCATCAGGTAGACAGGAGAAAACACCGGGAGCTGACCCTTAGACATGCCTGGATAGGTGCTTATTTATTAAGTGTTAAAACTGTTTTCCTCTAGACAAGTGAGGAAAGTTGAGTGCTGTGGTAATTTGTAGCTTATTTAGTGCATACAATGAGTTCTGAACAAGTGCTGAGCTGAAAGAAACAGATTTGAGTACTGAAACTAGAAAAGTGGCTAGTTCTAAGAAACAAAATTAAGCTAGAAGGCTTCCCTCCAACACAGCAAGGCTTGGGGGCTCAGAAGCTTACAAAACAGTCCTGGATACAGCAAGTCTATATCTGGACTAGACAATTTATAGGAAAGGCAGGAAACAAGCTTAGAATTTTTTTTTTTTTTTGTAAATTGGAAAGGGGAAAGGAGAAGCCAAAGCTAACTGGGGTGGCCTTCTCAAATGTTCTCTCTGGAATAGGTAGAATGAGGTAATGACACTAGACTGGGAGGAGTGTCCCATATCAAATTTACAGTAGGGGAGGGCAACTGCAAAGCCACCACGTAGGATACCAAGAGGGCGGGAGGGTGGGAAACAAAAATCAGAACAAACAAACCCAACCAGATGCTTAACAATTGTAGAAAAGTCTACTTAATACCTCACACACAGTGAGTAAAATAAAAGTGCTGTAAATAACTCTGAAATAAGCAAAAAAACAGGATACTTAATGTAACATATCACAGATTAGTTAGCTCAGAGCCCTTCCTCCGACTTCCTCCGATTAGCTCAGTGTGAAATTGCAGAAACAGTCACAAGTTAACTTTTTAAGTAACAAAGTTGAAACCTGAAACAACTTTAAAAAGCTTGAAAGAACCAATGAGGTGCTTGCTCCAAGGCATAGTCCAGGCAACCCCAGTCAGCCAATAACCACAAACAATTCACTCTCACTGAGATGCTATACTGGCTTTGGCTAAGCTATGATGGCCTGGGACATGTGGTCAGACACACAGCCTCTACTAACAAACAACTAGGCCCAAAACACAAGCCTGAATATGGACAATGTTACACTACCAACACTACTTAGGTAGAAAAAACTGCAGAAATGTTTAAACAGATAAAGGATCAAGGAGACTGTAGGGAATGCTTTTAAATGCAAACAAGTTATATGATACACTCCTAGCAGGAAATCAGAACAAACAAACCCAACCAGATGCTTAACAATTGCAGAAAATTCTACTTAATACCTCACACACAGTGAGTAAAATAAAAGTGCTATAAATATCTCAGAAATAAGCAAAAAAACAGGATACTTAATGTTATATATCACAGATTAGTTAGCTCAGAGCCCTTCCTCCGATTTTCTCCAATTAGCTCAGTGTGAAACATGTGACTGTTCCCCCAGGAAGGATCTGTTTGAAGTAGGGTGATTAATAAAACAGTTTGAATTTAAAATTCCTTCTTCACAGCTGGATCCCTATTGAGATGTTGGCAGCCGAAATGCCGAGTGCCGACAAGTGAAAAAAGAAAGACCAAAATTACAGGAGAAGAGTGAATCTTGAACATCACTATTTTCTGTTAAACTTATTTTTTGCAATGGGCAAGCCCCCCCCCCCCCCAACACACACACCTCAGAGAAAAAGTAATATCCCAATAAATAATGGCCATCTCAGACTTAACATATGTAAGCACGTTTTTTTAGCCATTTAGTCTCTGTTTTGAGACTCACTCCAGCAGGTCCCAACATTTCAAATGGTTAACACACAGCACCATTGTATTATGGAAAACTGCTCTTCTTTGCTCTTTTCAACTGAATACACCCCACTGTTTGTTTTATGCCACCTTTATTTCTTTTTCAGGAGACTGCAGTTTTGACTTCGCCTGGAGTACCTGTGGGAGAAAAACTCTATGGGCTATCTCAGTTCTCATCTCGTCTCTCAGCAGACCAGTCCATATCACCAAGAGTTCTTTCATGAACTCCAAACAATTCACCCTTTTGCCCTTTTCAGGATTATCTGTGAAGTTTATTTTTTTTTCTCCTTCTATGAGATATATGCACAATTGCAGCTTTCAAAAGTTCCAGCATTGCATCGTAGGTGGTTATTCTGTATTTTACAGCCTTCATGCCCCCCTCAAATCCACAAGCTTGTCAGAATGACTAGGCTACATCCACATATTCCATTCTTTTATCAGACATATTAAAGCAGTCAAATAAATCTGTTTTCTTCCATGCTACCCATCATCTTTTTATTAAATAGAATCTCAGTGTTAGTTTCAAGACAGTCCACTTGACCTTGGGATTCAGCCTGACCTTGTTGCAACTCCAGACTGCTAGAATCATGTTTTTATTATTTGTTTTGCTTTAATTTCTTCATATAATCTGAATTAATTAACCACAACAATAACATAATCTCAGAGATGAATTTATATTTATTATTTCAGTCTTGCAGTATTAAAATTCAAGTTTTAATCTTGCAAGGAGAGAGACCTTCACTCAAACACTCCTCATATGTTGCCTGCCATGACAGGAAGTCTGTGATAAGACTCCTTTTAAAGATAAAATAGAAGAGTTAGCAAACAAGAATTTTATATGCAAACAAAATATTAAAGGCTAGCTACAAATTTAAGAGTATTGAATGCCCTGTTTCATGCAGAAAATTTTTTATGTGTACTTTTCAACTGTCCCAGATTGTCAGGGACATCTCTGATTTTGACTCAAATTTTTGTTTTGTCCCTCTTAATCTCTCTTCTAGAACTAGTGACTTTTGAAGCAAAGCTGATGAGTTGCTCTTAATAAATAATGGCAATAATTAGAAGTTCTTTTTACTTTATAATATGTATATTCATTCACATTCTTTATTTTGTCAGTGTCTCAAGTTAATACTACTGATATTTTAATGTCCTTGATAGCCCCTGCTTATTTCTGAATTTTTACTGGATTTTGTAAAGATTTGTCTCCCTACTGGTCGAGAACTAGAATTTGATATGGTATTTTACAAAAAAAGTAGGTAAAGAATGAAAAAAAAAGTTGAGTTAATGTAAAAGGCATTGTTAAAAAAGTATTGCGAAGATTTGAAGCTATTTGTGAATGAAAAGGATTTCCTTTTGCGGAGGGGTAGTGGAAGAGGGAGTGATACACTACTAAGGTACTGCTGAAGACAGTAAATTACATCATTTAGCTTTTATCCAGTTCAGTTTTTGTTAGCAAAAGTCATTATTTTAACCCCAAGAAACATTTTCATTGTCTGGTCATGGGGGCATTTGACAAACAAATACATAAAAAAAATAAAAACAAATGCATACAAAAAAAAAATCAGGCAGATTCAATAAACCCTACATGGTCCGTTAATACCATGTACGCATCACATAGGGCACTATTTTGTATTCAGTAAGTAGCTCTACACAGTGTGTAGAGCCACGAAACCACAGTAAACACCATGGCATGCTAATTACCACATAAGCAGCTGAATTGTATGCTAATCAACCAGTCCAAGATGAAGGAGCTATTCATCAAGCTATAAAGCAACCGTGTAGACTCGGTGCTGGTTTTTCCTGGGAATTCCAAAATCTATTAGAATATAGCCACAGAAAGGAGTGTACGCAGAAAGCTGCTGTTGGTTTAATTCATGTGTATGTGCAACAGACTGAAGCCTATGCTGCTGCTAATAGATCACGGCCAAGAAGGAGAAGAGTTTTCAGACCCTGTTTAACATCACAATTTGCATGTGGTGGAAATTGTAGAGCACTATGGGGTGGACAGAGACGTGTATAGGTACTGCAACCTCTGTCACCCTCAACTCAGACCCAGGGCAAACCAAGGGGAACCCATACCAGTGGAGACAAAGGTATGTGTAGCACTTAAAATTTTAGTTACAGGAACCTTTCAGAGACCAACAGGGGACATGCTGGGGGTGTCACAGGCATCAACATCCAGGTTCCTCCATCAATTTCTGAATGCTATGCTCCAACATGCCAGTGACCGCATATATTTTCCCTGTTCTCCTGAGGACAGGGCCACAAATATGCAAAAGTTTTACCCTGTAGCACACTACCCTGAAGTACTGGCTGCCATGGATTGTACACATATAGAAATTAAGGCACCACCCGGGGAACAGGGAAGCCCCTACATAAAGAGAAAGGGCTTTCACTCTTTTAACTCCCAAGTTATGTGTAATGCCAAGGGAATCATCTTGTATGTGTGTGCTGGCAATCCAGGCAGTTATCACTACTCACTTATCTGGAACACCTCCCAGCTATATCAGATGTCCATTAGGGGTGATATCTCACAAGGTCATTTACTGGGGAATGCAGATTATGTACTTGAACCCTGGCCAATAATGCCTATCTGAAATGCACACACACCTGCTAAAGAACACCATAATGAGGCACACGCTCAAACCAGAAATATCATAGAGCATATGTTTGGGCTGCTAAGGTTGTGATTCCGATACCTAGATACATCTGGGGGAGCTTTGCAGTACAGTCCATATACATGTACTGAAATATTCAGTGTATGTGCCATGCTACACAGCATCATCCTGAGAAAGCAGCTTCAGCAAGGGAAAGGGGCACACATCCCACCACCAATGCAAGGTCACCACAGCCAAATGCAGGTGAGGAGTCAGAGGGGCAGCCAGCAGCTGCTGTGGATGTAGGCATGCTCAATATGCCCTCCCATTGGCTAAGAGGCAATTCATAGCACACCCACTCACCACCTAAGTGGCTAAAACCTTCATCCTATGCACATACATATAATAATATTTATGCCAGGCAGTGCTCACAACCTTTACCTATCCATGTAATGGCTATATACATCTAACATCAGACAGTCAGCCCTACATCTAACATCAGACAGAGTAAGCCCTGAACTTAAACTGTTGCAACTGCTGAATTTACAAGGTAAGTGTTGAACCTGGAGTGCATTGTGTAATAATATGAATGAATGGCATATCCTTCCATGTCGTTACTTGGTAATGTAAGCAAATAAAAGTTGGAGTATTTGTACAGAAATGACTTTAACATATGACAGCAGAGACTTATGTGAATACATGTGTCTTCTATCAAGTAGTAGGTCTCAGGCATCAAAGATTTACACAGTCATACCTCTCAAAAGTACTGATGGTCACTGAATGTCCTCAGTTTGGTATCATACTTTTGAACTGGAAAATCATTAAGGAGAGAAGTTAGAATGTAATGGGACACATTTCAGTTTCAGACTTCATAACCATCAGAAGATTATTAAAAATAGTGATGTAAAAAATGTTTGATTCTATCACGTTTCTAAGACCAAAATATGTCAAATGCACAATTAACAAAAACATCTCAAACAAAGATATACTAATCACTAAGTCAGCTGTGCACCCTGAGCATCAGACACAAATGTTATGTATCCCTGAATCCAAAAGGTAGAAAACAAGGTTATGACACAGTTATTATCACTTGCACAGGATGTTTTGTGTATGTGTGTGTGTGTGGGGGGGAGGGGGGGCAGGAAGCCTAGACTAACACAAAAGTTTGGTGAGTGTGTGTGAGTAAGAAAGAGAAGCAGGCAGACATTTGGATAAAGTAACAAATGGCCAGTGCGACAAAATGAGCTTTAAGCTTCACTGGTGAATCATGTAACTGTTGTGTGTGTGTGTCTGCATGGGTCCCGCAGGTGAAATTGCTGTATAAATGTCTGCATGAGCACAGCCAAGCTACATCTTGGCATTACGGACAGGTGTGAGTTGTACATGGTAGAGGTGGAAGTTCATTGTTGTTGTACCCGACCATGAGAACTGGCTCTGCCAGGAGTTGCACTGGCATGCCCACAGTCAGATGCACTGCTGCTACCTGAACATGAGTAATGTCTGCTGGACAAGCTCCCCTCATGAGTATGCCCTGGATCATTACGCCATGGCCTGCCATTTCTGGATGTGGACACCTCAACCACTGACAGAGCAGTGGAAGTAGTGCTACTATGGGAGTGTGATCAGGCACATCCACATTGGCTAACATCATATGATGTGACTGGCCTATGCCCACAGGGATGCCATCCCCCTCCCAGCAGACATTCCATCACAGACACTGCGTGTTCCAGCATGTCAATCATACAGTCCATTGAATCGACAACATGGTGGAGGCAGTCACGCATGTCAGCCTGTGCCACATCTACAAACCTTAGCATTTCTCTGGAGGACCTATAGGAATGTGCCTACACCACCATGATGACCCTAAACATACATCAAGTGGCATGGGAAGACACACCTATATCAGGTGGAGGATGGACAGCAGGCCTCCTTCGAGCACCCCTAACAACCCTCCTGCATGGCACCTCACCCACACTTTGGCTATGGCCAGAGTCAACAGGCACTAAAGCCACAGTAACCACACTTCCCTGATTGAGTGTCTCACTATGTACCTGTCCAATATCTGAGGACTCACTGGAATGGGTTGGTGTAGGCTTACTGGCTATATCCAATGGGATTACAAGGGATGGCTGAATGTCAATCTCAGTGTCAGATTCAACCTCTGTACCCCCGCCTGTGCCTCTGTTTAGTCACCATCATCGTCAGAGTCTGCTGATATTCTGACATCAGGTGGTAAGAGTCCTACACTTCCACAGGATCACCTGTGGTAGTAAGCAACAAACACAGGAAAGACATTAATACCTACACTACTGTAGTCAAATATATGCTAACAAACTAACAGTGCTAACAGTGGTGCCACTACTACAGTCAGTACAGCAATACACACAACAGTCCTGACACCCACATCCCACATATAGCTAAAATATATATTTCTTTGAACTGATCATCAGTACTGACATAAAAATATTTAGCTTTCCATTTGCTGATGATGCTATGCTTCCCATGGATGTTGGTCTTGGAAGAAGTTAAGCAAAGGTTCAGGACAACATCATCACAATTAACAGTAACACAGGAGGTTAAAACTTTTTGCTGTTTATATGTCCATCAACAATACTTTTAACAAGAATTTGGATGACAAGTCCACCCTAAGCTCATGTGTAATCAACCAGAATGTTGTGTTAACTGTATGAATCTGCAACTATCTCCCCCAACAAATTTAATGTTAAACAGAACTTAAGTATTGCTGTCAATATTTTACTATACAAAAAGTACTTAACAATTGAGCTAGATAAGCCTACCTGGAAGCTCCTCTTGGGACATAATTGTCCTCCCTGAAACAGTAGCACCAATGTCAATGACATGCTGTTGTGCACTTTCCCGTGAGCTGTCTGAATTCCTGACAGTCAACAGGAACTCTTCATTTGCTGTTAGTGGTGGCTCTGTAGCAGCCCCAATCCCCCAGTACCCATCTGTTCACAGGCCATTGCAGCTGCTGTCCCGTGTGCAGATGAAATTATGTCAGTGGCCACTGACTGAATTCACATCAGCAACAATCTGCTGCCAAATTTGCATTCTGCTTGACATATCCCATGTTCCCTCTCAAGCAGAAAGGCACCATCATGCCTAAATGTCTCCAAAATGATTTCATTATCAGGGTCACTGAAAGGGGGTTTCAAGGATTGGGACACATGGGTGACATACAACCCAAAAGAAGGATAATACACATAAGTATTGCATAAATAAAATTCCTGTTCCAATATAACACATAAAAGGGACATTTCACTGTTACCCATGGGAGAAACATAAAACAGTTAAGATATTAAAATATAAAAAAAGGAGTTGTGTGGTTGTAACATATTACAATCACACACAAAGCAAGGTTGGATCCAAAACAAGGAGAGTAACAATAGCAAAAATCTTGTTTGTGCCAAAACAGAATTGCAACTTTGTTTCCCTGCCACCAAAACAACAGGAAAATGACACATTTTGTTAACAAACCATCAATGAAATGCTAAAAGTGCTGTCAAATAAAATGTCTCTGAAACATGTGTACATATTTATCACAAAACATTCCATTCATTTTAAGCTATTGCCAGTCATGTCTACCTGTGCCTAGCACTCCCCTAGAGGTGTATAAGGTCCATTCTAAAAGGCTAACACCCCTGTGTCATTGACAATATAGGACATTTACATTTCTGGGACATAACCATAGAAGAATGTGCAGAGAAAAACAGTTGTAACATTAGCACTTGTGATGCAGTTAATAAGGCTGTGCATCTGAGAAAGTGAAATGCCCTGACAAACATGCTTATGTCATCAGTACACTTCTAAGAAATGCGTACAGATAAAAGTAGCATTTGCTAATGCATACATATATTAACAGATTTTTCTTATTGACATTTCAGCACAGGCAATATAATGCTGAAAGATGCAAGCATACTTTTTCAAGGTCAGTAGTCTTCTGTGCAGATATATCCCAAAGTAATACCTTATTTTGTGTTATTCACATAAATAAGTATCCTCACCTTCAGGTCCTCTAGCTACATGGTTCCCTTTTTATGGTGTAGATTCAGGGCTGACAGCACGGTGAAGGTGCAAATGAGGTTCATAGTTTAATAGGTTTATACTAGGCTATCTGCCCTAAGGCATTTATAAGCCTAGCCCAAAGTATTGTGGCTTATGCCACCCCTTATATGAAAAAATACTGTGTCCATTAGTTTGTTGTGCCTCTGTCCAGCAGTGACACAGAGATGATTCCCGGGGTAAACCTACGATCTTCCATCCACAGGTCAAGATTTCTCTTGAACAGAGCCAGCGAGGTGCTCTGCCTCACATGGACCGGGATTTTATTCCACAGCATAGGGAGTCTCTGAGTGATAAATCTATCCCTCCAGCACGTCCTATTTATATCTGTGCTAAGGTTTAAGGTGTGAACTCATTAGAATTGCTGAATCACAAATACTTGGGTCTGTGTATCCGATGTAAACATAGTGCAGCACTCCTTCAGTGTTTGCTGCTAATTGATTGCAACTGTCAGTGATTACTGGTAGGGAGAAGGAAAACACAACAGCAATTCAGACTCCCCTACCATCAGTGGGTGTGTCAACCAGGTTAGACTTAGAAAGTGTAGAAGTAATTGTATCAAGGTTTAAATGTAAACAAGCAGCACACATTTCACAGTTTCTGTTCAAGTAACATCCCAACATCCCCTTCATTTGTTGACAGTTGTATATCATTGTCATTTAATATCCTCATACATTTTAAGAACAATGATACAGAATGCCTTACAGACTGCATGTCACAAATTACTGGTCCGATAAGACAAGCATGAGCAACAAACACAGAGAGACAAAACAGAGCTGAATTACTGCAAGCAATAGTCATGAATGGTTGTGTGATCACTCAGTGTACTACATCTGAAATTAATAGATATACAAACAATTGTGATATGTTTTGTTAGTACTCTGGAATATGTTGCAGTTGGTTGTATGCAAAGTGATTTCAGTTCTCTGCTGCAAAGCTGTTTGTGTGGCAAAGAGGGATAAGCCACCCTTACTGTGTTTTGAATGTTCACTGGAGTGAGAGTTCAAATCCATACCTGTGTAAAAGTATTTCATGTGTACCAACATAAATTTTGTGTTTATTTCACAGATTTTTTCATTTCAACTAATTTTCCATTTTTTTAATGCCAGCATTTGTGCGGTGAACAACTCAGTGCAGACAAGACAAACAGAGAAACACAATGTTTAGCTTTGCTTATTTGTTTGCTTGATGCTTAGCAGTGCACAAACCCATACTAGTGGCCTAAAGAGGAAGCAGATAGAACACCTGTAGACAATGTGTAGACCGTGTAAAGGTCAGAAAGAACACATTGTTGCAGTTTTTGCTTTCCATTGCACAACACCACTTAATGTCATTGTGTGGTGGTTAGCAAGCTTCCAAAACATCTGTAGCTATTGAACACCTGCAAACAGGATGTAGACAGTCAGTTTAATATGGATACATTCTATTAATTCTTTTGGGTACCATGCAAACACACTAAGCAGCATTGTGCGGCAGTTAACACACACATAACTTAAGAATGAATAGGGAATTAGGCAACTATCATTTAACTATTCCTGTGATAGCAGATGTAGGAGTAGGCCTGTAATACAGATCGTCCTGGGTTCTAATACAGGAAGTGCAACATATTTTACTGTTGTGATAGTCCAGTTAACAGAAATGAAAAGGAAAATATATAAATGTTATTTCAATAATCCTGTGGCAAGAGGTGTAGGTGTAGGGCTTCTTTATACATGGTCCTGGGTTCTAATACAGAACATTTCAAACATGTTTACTGTTGTTCCATTTCACATTATATTCAGTCTCACTTATAACACTTTATACATAATTATAAATAGTGGAGCTGATATGAATCATATGTATGAAGGATAAGACACCCTTATTGTGTTTTGGAGGTTTAGATGTATGACTGAGCATATACTTTCTACTATGTTTCTGTAAGTATAATTCTGCTATCAGGACTTGAATGGACGTAAGGCTTAATTAAGAAACATACACAAATGAATATATATACAAGGAACTTGTCAGGTCACACACATACATAGTTAACTCAAACTGTCATCTGTATTTATGAATGATTCATGACTATGTCAGAAAATCACTTATTCTGCAGAAAAGATGGAAAAAAATCACTGTTGTGGGAGAAAATGTTTTGACCCTTATTCGTAGGTTTGAATCCCACACTGTGAAATCAATTTTATCAGTGTATAAATCCAAATCAAAAATGTCAGGTCATGAAATGTATGCCCCCTGTCCACATCTGCAAAGTTAAGTCACTTAACAGTGACTATAGCAGACACCCCTCAAACTAATGTCAAGTGTCAGATTTCCAGTTTTAAAAATTGCTTTCCTCCCTGTTTGCACTATTGCTCTCAACTTGACATTGCACAAACATGGCTGGCATCATTGCTTGGGTTTGCACACTACCAGTAAATGTGATAACAGGAATTGGCAGTTAACCATCATTTGTAATTGCTCTACTTTTTGGTTTAGACATTTCTGGCATTAGAGGGGAAGGTGCCCAATTTAGGGCACAGAAGTGTGGTGTTCAGGTGTCCAGGATATTTATTGGACTCTTGGTAAAGCGCCACAGCCAAAGACTTCTGCAGGTGGGTTATTGTGGCTCCCAGTACAAGTCTGAGGCTTGGAATAGTCTGGCCAAGGCTGTATCCAGTGCGACTGACATCCCATGCACTGGAGAACAGTGTAGGCGCCATTTGAACAACCTAAAAATGTGCAAGAGGGATACTCTCAGCCAGTGGTTGGATGAGTTTCAAACTAGTGACATCCCACAGTGGTGTAAGTATGCTAATAAAGAGAATTTATAATACATAGAAAGCTAAATATAGACAAGACTGGTATGTATAATGCTCTTCTGTTCTTTTCTTTTCACAGTTAATCCTGAAATTGAGTTGAATCAGCAGGCTCATGCTGATCGTTTGGAGAGACTGAGGGAAGCAAGTGGTATATATGCAGCACAAGAGAAGTATTATTATAGTTTTAAAAGTTAGTAATAGATATTTATGGTTTCTGTATAGTAGTAGCAAAGTGAGCATGTTTATCATAACTGTAAAAGCAAGTATGCATGTGTAAGTCAGTAATACAAACCAACTTTAGGAGTCAAGTGTAAGACTGTAGTCAGAGGTTGTGAGTTCAAATACCACTAGTAACACCTTTACAATATTGTATTTCTTTAATAGTATTAAATAAATTAAACTGTGTACAAGTGACTGTTAACTGTAATCTGCAAAATTGGACCAAACATATGTGCAATATATGCACATTGCTAGGATTACTTTGAGCAATCCTTAATTATAGTTTGTAGTTGTTAGGATGTATACTTAAATATAATAGTTCAGATAAAATAGTTGTATAATTATGATAATGCATTGTATGTCATGTACGATGGTACTAATTTTATCTCTTTTTTTTCTCTCACCCCAACTCTTATCTGTTTTTTATTTTCTATTATATGTCACCAGAATGTCTCCATATCATCCATCTGGAACAAATCACTACATGCTTCACAGCACAGTGGGTCAGCCTGCCCCAGCTCCACCGGCTCCAGCACTGATGCCCAACACATCTGGGACCCAAACTAGCAGTACTGACTCTGTTGGCCCTGCACTACCCTGGCAGCTGGTGCTGTGGCACCCTCTGGGAATACTAGCAGAGGTAGGGATTTCATCACCCACCAGGAGATGCCAGGATTGGTGCATAGAGTCATGCACAGCACCACTGGTGTACACCTACACTTAATGGAGAGGCTGCTCTCCCTCATATTCTGTAGGAGGAGAAGGTGTCAAGTACTCCAGGAGCCAGTGGACTAAGGGGACAGTGATAACATTCCTACAGGTGAGGACTATATTCTCACTGTCTCCATGTTTGATGGACATGAGCTTAGATTGTCCCCTCCCTCACCCCAGTCATGGTGTACCCCAACCTTTTGCGTCCCTCACCATCCCTGTGTCTTGTCTATCCTGTTTGCATTTGCTTCCTCACCTGCCCAACTTACCTGACCCAGAAATAAATGGGCACCTGTCCAACAAAAAGAAAAATACCATCCCATACATAGCTCTCCATTTTGCACACTTGACACACTTGATTTGGTCCAGTAGGCTGTACAACAGAATTGCATTGTTGTCACCTCTCTTTGTGGTGGTGACAGTCCAAATTCAGCTAATATTCTGTATATATTTTCAGTTTACACTGTTAAAGAAATGGATAGTTATGGTTCTTTCCTACCTCCCTCCTGCACATTCCTATATTACTTTCCCTGCTTCCCACCCATTTCACCACTTTCCTCTCTACTCCATTTTAACACCTATGATCTTGTCAAAAAGTAGAATCACACACAACACACAAGTACCAAAAAAACAGTGGAGCCCTTCACTTTTTGGCCTCGTGTTTGTGCGGAGTTTGGCATCATGCACCAATACCAAGCTACAGTGAACATTTTAACACCTATGTTCTTCTCAAAAAGTGGAATCACACACAACACACATAAGTACCAAAAAAACAATGGAGCCCTTCACTTTTTGGCCTTTGTGTTTGTGTGGAGTTTGGCACCATGCACCAATGCCAAGCTGCAGTGAACGGTTCTTCCTTTGTATGGTTACCTTCCCCACAATTCCACTTAAGCATACTACTCGATGTCAAAAGGTAGAGTAAAGTAAAATTTCATTGCATTATCACAACTTATTTACAGGTATTACAAACACCTGGATTTGAACCCTATAGAATCTGGGCTCAAAAAGGAATGTGTCAATGCATTTACTCTTGCTGCCACCGAGTCAACTAAGCAGCACGTGTGTTTCATACACTCGATACTAACTTTGCTAATTTTAGCAGTGAGCCTCGCATTTATGCACTGCTTAACTATGCGCAAACAGAGAAAGCAGTAGGGACGTATATCTCGCATGTGCAAACACTTTGCCAGCCATTGCACAAACCTGCTGCTGGCCATTGTGCTATGCAAAGTAAATAATAGCATGTATTAGCTCTGTTTACTGTCCATTTAGTCTTCATACAATGAAACTTCATGTGGAAACATAGCAAAATGAAGGCTCTGTCTAAGAATATGCTACATATGTAAAATGCAGCCATGAGTTAACTCTTCTAATGCTCTGCAACCCTGGTCTCTCAGTACTTGTTGACAAATATATCAACTACACTACATAAATTAATAACAAATGTTGGGTGATATACCATGCACATTTTTAGAAGGACAATAAACATTCAGATTTTCAAATGCTTGTAGTAATGTAGGCACCTGTTTGCATATAGTTTGTAAAGCTGTCTCAAACTATACCTGCACATTGGAACACAACCACCACATACTACTCATTGCACACTCATCAATCTGGTAACATGCAGAACTTGAAGTATCTTGACAACTGAACATGCCTACCCATCCATTTCATGCAGGCCTCCCAACATCTTCTCTGCAACATCCAGTGCTGATGTCATCCACCATCAGTTGTCCTGCAGCCTTGTAAATGTCAGACTTGTGCTGTCATGCTTGTGTAAAGTACTGTGTTGTCTAGTCTGTGTACTTAGGTAGGGGTTTTGTTCTCACTGCAGTTAACTGGAAGGTGTGTGTGTGTGTGTGTGTGTGTGTGTGTGTGTGTGTGTGTGTGTGTGTGTGTGTGTGTGTGTGTGTGTGTGTGTGCATAACAAGCCAGATGAGTATACATGTGTGTATGACAGTTACTACTCCAATCCCATGGATAGATAGTATTCTGACACTTGCACATGCCTGCACATCCATTTCATGCAGGCCTGCCATCATCTTCTCTGCAACATCCAGTGCTGGTATCATCCACCATAAGTTGTTCTGCAGCCTTGTAAAAATCAGACTTGTGCTGTAGTGAGTTCTGTAGTCTGTGTACTTAGGTAGGGGTTCTGTTCTCAATGCAGTCAACTGGGGTGTGTGTATATTTGGGCATTTGCTTGACATTACAGAGAGCATTTTACACCAGCATGTGGGACACTACTGTTTACTCACCAGACCCTGCTGATGCCATCAACTATAAAGTGTTGTCTGACACTCTCCAAGTGTAGAATAGTGTGCATGTGTTGTACCTTTAAGAAGCATTTTAAAGACAGTATGTGCATATAAATAGCAAGCACATGCTAGCTTCAGTGCCATTTTGAGAGTGCAGCTAGAGAGTGAACATGTATGAGTGTAATAGCTAGTTTGTTTACCTAACTTAAAGTCATTAAGCCTCAATCCTGATGTGTTCGTACATAATAAAGCTACTTGAACAGAACCCACAGAAGTTCGTCTATTTTTTCCTGATCAGATGAGCGACATGGTGTCAGAACTGGGATTCCAGAGACTGCTTTTCAGAGCTATAAGGTGCAGAGTTAACATTTAAAATTAATTTATTTGATAAAACAATTATCAGAAAACCACATAAGGGGTTTGAAATTACCTCAGAATTGCAAAACAAGCATGTTTAAAGCAAAATGAGCTTGTTTAAAGTAGCACAAGAATAGTATAATGGCATGAAAAACATTAAACAAGCAAAACAAATATAATAAAGGGCAAAGAAAAGTGCATTAAACATAAAAAAGAAAGGTGACGGCATGTTTTGGCAAGATACTGTGTTTTGGCGTAAACTACTATTTTGCATTGATTGAAACTATTAAGGGCATAACTAGAGTTATTCAAAGTATCTTAAAGTGTGTAAAAGTGCTTACAGTGTGTGCTTATTACTGCATATATTCGGAAGAGTTTATGGTGTGCAAAGTGCAACTATTTTGTAAAGTACAGTCAAAATGCAGCCATTTCAAAACGCTTCTTGTGCTGGATGTGTCTATTCGCAGAGTACCACTATTACAGAGTGTTTATTGCACAGAGTTATATAGCAAAGTATAGCCATCTGGAGAATGTTTCAGTGTGCTGTGTACTGTTTATTAGTGCAATTACTTTGAAATGTTTTTACTCTAAGCTTCTTCTGCCCAGTTTATTCATACAGTGCAGTTATTTTGAAATGTTTTTTACACTAAGAGATGATTTCTTACAAGACAGTGATTTCAAGAGTATTCTTGTGCCCAGGAAACTTATTTCACAAAGTTCACTTATTCAGAGGCTTGTTGTGCTATTGAGCATATATACAAGTACTGGCATAAATTTCTGGTATAAATATATGTGTGCATGTTATATAGTTACAAGTGGACTTGGGTTGCATTGTGTTTTACTATAATTTGTTGGCATGGCAGATGGATTTTGAAAACCATCACCACTGGTATTTGATCAGAATATTGCAGAGAATTGGGGGAATATTTGAGCAAGAGTATGATATTTTTTATACAGACAGCATATTCTAACAAAGATGCATGAACCAGGGCGTTCATTTTGCTAAACTTAGCTGGGTCAGAGGCCATTGAAAGAGAGCATGCATTTGTGTATGCACCAGCAGTATTTGAAGGAGCAGGGGAAAACTTTCATATTGTTGTACAAGCTGAATCAAGGGAAGACCCCAAATGTTTGAAATGCAAATTCAGGGACATGTGTAACCCCCCCCCAAAGAAATGTTACATTTGAGAGGCATTTGTTTTACATAAGAGATCGAAAACCAGGAAAATTTTGCTTATATTACTGACCTGAGAAACAAAGCTAAAACACGTAGGCTTGGTGATTTAAAAAATGAGTTAATAAAGGACAGGCATGTGTGTGGTATTAATACTGCTGCAGTGAGAAAGATTTTGCTTTGCAACAGTGATTTAATGCTGAGCAAAGCTATTGAGATGTGTCAAATCCATGAAGTTACAGACAGGCAAACCAGTATGCTTCAAGTGATAAAGAGCATGGTTTCAGCCGGCTTCTGAGCAAATGTAGACACCATACAACATGTGGCTAGCAGAAACAGGCCTAAGGACATGATAGTTGTAACCCCTGTGAGTGTGGCAGGTAAAACCCATAGTTTTCCAGCAAGTTCTAAGACTGGTTCAGTGAAAAGAACATGCTCAGTGCAGTACAAGGGTGAGTCAGTAAAACCCAAATCAAGCTTTATTAACTGATGGAGTTGTGGTGCCAGTCTTGAGTCTAAAAGAGAAAAGTTCTTAACATTTGGTCAGCAATGCCACAAGTGTAAGAATTGGAGCCATTTTCAAAAGTTTTGCAAATCAAGTAAATGTCACACAGTTATAAAGAAGGGTCACTTAAAGCAAGTTGATCATATAGAGAGCTGCAACTCTGCTTTCTACGTAGATGGTGTGTCAGTAACTGTGTCAAAGTTTGATGCAATACATTTATTAGCAAGGAACAAAGTGTTTTGTACTGTCCAGATCAATGGTAAATCCACCAAGCTCAAAGTAGACACTGGTTCAAAGTGTAATGTTATGTCAGAAGACACATTTGCTAAGGTGAGAGCTGGTGAGCAACTTAATGTGGTCAGTTGTGCAAAACTTGTTGCTTATGAAGGTGAAGAAATTTAAACTGAAGGCTCAGCAGTGCTTTCATGTTATTTGGCTAGGAACTGCTACAACTTAGTCTGAAGACCTGTGCAGTCATTATTGGGTGTCAGGGATAGTTTGAGATGAATCTGTTTTCCTTTACAAAAGAAGTTCATCATATAAGCGCATACCCTAGTTCCAGCTTCAGTGATGCTATTTTCTCAGAGTATGCTGATGTTTTCGCTGACAAGGTAGGCAAATGTCCAGTTGTATATTCTATGCAGTTAGACCCAGAGATCAGTCCAGTGGCCAGACCGGCAAGAAAAGTTCCAATAGCTATGCAGAATAAAGTCAAACTTCAGTTGTATAAAATGGTGCTACAAGGTGTAATCTGTCCAGTTACAAAACCAACTGAATGGGTGTTGTCCATGCTAGTAATCCACAAAAAAGGCTCAGACAAAATCAGAATATGCATTGACCCAAGGGATTTGAACAAAGCATTAAAGAGACCACATCATCCTATGCATGCAGTGGAGGAAGTCACTGCTCTAATACCAAATGCCACTGTTTTTTTCTGTCTTGGATGCAAAAAGTTAATTTTGGCAAGTGATGCTTAATCGTAAATCTTCACTACTGACTACTTTCAGTACCCCATTTGGAAGATGTAGATTCCTTTAGGATGCCATTTGGAATAAATACTGCAAGTGAAGTATTTCAGCGTGCAATGGAGCATTTTTTCAGGTTATCCTTGTGCCATAATAGTAGACGATTTATTGGTTGGAGGCAATGGTGAAGCAGAGCATGACAGGAACCTTAGCATGGTTCTAGACAGAGCACGTGAAGTGAACTTAAAGCTCAATCCTCTGAAGTGCAAATTAAGACTACCAGAAGTTACATATGTAGGTCATTTATTTACTAGCACTGGTTTGCAACCAGACCTGTCCAGGCAAGCAGCCATTCTAGAGATGCCAGCACTGGATAATATTCGAGCTCTGCAATGTTTTCTTGGTATGGTCAACTATTTAGGCAAGTTTATACCAGAGTTCACTTAGTTGACAGTGCCTTTGCGAGAGCTAACACGCAAAAATGTTACATGGTCTTGGCTGGAACAGCATGAGAGAGCATTTGAAGACCTTAAGCAGACAATTGAAACCCCACCTACATTAAGGTACTATGTCAGTAAACCAGTAACTCTTTCCTGTGATGCTTCAAACTTTGGTATTGGCACAGTTATTCTTCAAGAGGGCAGACCAGTAGCCTGTGCATCTAGAACTCTTACCCAAACTGAAATGCAGTATGCTCACACTGAGAAAGAACGTTTGGCAATAGTATTTGAATGTTCAAACTTTCATGATTATATTAGTGGTCAAGCTATTCAGATTGAGACTGATCACCAACCTCTAGTCACTATTTTAAAGAAGCCTATGCAGTCAGCTCCAGCAAGATTACAAAGAATGATGCTCAAATTGCAAAAGTACAACTTCAAAATGGTCTATACAAAAGGCAAACTTCTTTATCTAGCTGATACCTTATCCAGATTGACCAAAAATACAATGGAACAGCTTAATGAGAGAGTTTTGACGTTGATGTCATGGTAGTGCATAATTTTTCTACCACAAGACTTGATGAGCCGAAAGACCATACAAAGACTGATCCAATTTTACAAAAGCTTGACCAGTACATTAGTTTTGGATAGCTGTTGAAGCAATCTAGTATACTGCCTGAAGTGCAAACTTATTTTCCTTACAGAGTTGAGATGTTGACGGAAGATGGCATTATTTTCAAATGTCCTAAAATTGTTGTTCCTCCTACCTTATAATGTGAATATATCCAGATTTTGCATTGTGGTCACCCAGCTTCTGAATCTACCAATAGAAGGGTGAGAGGACTAGTATTTTGACCTTCTCTAGTAAAAGATATTGATAAAATACTTTCTTGTTCAATATGCAGTAGTACTAAACCATATTTGCAAAAAGAACCACTTCAGCTAAGTCAGGTTCCTGAACTACCTTGGTCAACAGTAGCTACTGATATGTTAGAGTGGAACATTCAGTATTACTTAGTGTTGGTAGATTCTTATTTGAACTGGTGTGAGTTTGATTTACTACCTAACAGACACTGCTATCACCAAGTTGAAACATCATTCCTCAGTCCATGGTAGTCCACACAAAATTATTTCTGACAGTGGTACCCAATTTACCAATCAGTTGTTTCAGAAATTTGCAAAAGAATGGGACTTTGTACATGTTACTAGTAGTGCAGAATACCCACAATCAAATGAACTAACTGGACATGCAATACAGAGTGCAAAGCAGTTACTGGAGAAGTCAAAGCGCGATAATTTCGATGTCTTTTTGAACTTACTCCATCTCAGAAATATACCCTGTGATGATATATTTGGCTCACCTGCTCAGAGACTTCTATCCAGGCAAACCAGAAGAACATAGCTTATCAGTTCCAGTTTGTTGAGCCCTAAAGCAAAGAACAACAGAACAATCAAAGCCCAACTATTCAGAAGGAGTTCTTTCCAGAAGTCCAGTTATGATAAATCGAGCAGATTTCTTCATCCATTGAGAGAGGGAGAGACAGTGAGGATACAAACGCCAAAAGGTTTTGTCCAGATTAGTCAAGTAGCAGTTATATGTGCTGAGCCGAGATCGTACTTTGTAGAATTTGAGGGTGTGGAGTACAGGAGAAACTGCAGACATCTTCTTCCTATGTCAGAATCAATATCATAGCATTGTTACTGTGATACAGACTCTAGATCTCAGAGCAATCCAGACAATGTTCCTATTGCAGAACATGTCTTAATGTCTACTTCCATTCTTGATGATGTTCCTGATGTCCCCAAAGTTGAACATTCAGCAGAGACAGTCCCATTTGCTAGACCTGATTCTAATTTTTATGTCACACAATTTAGTCATATTTCCAGACCTAGTGTGAAATACACAGCAACCTGGACATAATTGTCTGTATGCATTTAGTTCTGTATAATTGTATGATAAAAAGAATAATTTGCATCAATTGCATGTCAATTAATGTTGTCAATATTGCATGACTCATTTCTCAACGAGGGAAGGTGTAGAATAGTGTATACCTTTAAGAAGCATCTCATGGACAGCATGTGCATATAAATAGCAAGCACGTGCTAGCTTCAGTGCCATTTTGAGGGTGCAGCCAGAGAGTGAGCATGTATGAGTGTAATAGCTAGTTTGTTTATAATTTTACCTAAGTTAAAGTTATTAGGCATCAATCCTGATGTGTTTGTACATAATGAAGCTGCTTGAACAGAACCCACAGAAGTTTCCTCTTTTATCCTGACCAGAAAATGACACCAAGTCAGACTTGAGCAGTAGTGCTTGCCTTAAATACAGAGTTCTCTAGTCAGTGTACTTAGGTAGGGACTATGTTATCACTGCAGTCACTTGGGGTGTGTTTGCATTTGTGCACTTGCTTGACATTAGAGAGAGCATTTTTTACACCAGCATGTGGGATACTGCTGTTACCATTTACTCCTCATTTGACACTGCTGATTTCATCAGCTATAGATGATTTGCAGATGTACATTATTTCCGTCATAGCAGGGTCAGAGATTGGCCTGTAGGCCAGGCACAAGTCACGTCATCCTGTACAATACAGATTACAGTTACAGGGCTGAGGTCTATCCAAATACGTCATGGCATAATTTGTAGGGCCTGTATTTTTTGGTGAGAAATCATGGGCCTTTTCTATATGGACAATAGTAATATCCCGGCTGTGTGCAATAGACATGTGTAAGTTGTTAATGCTACATCCATGTCTTTTACAACTGTTAGAGGTCCAGAAAGAGGTCATCAAGTGCATGCATGATGAGAACACTATCATCCTATGGAACTTGACCAGGCCATGGCATTTGACACAAATCCACACTGAGGTAGTCACTCAACACTATCAGATGTGGCCACAAGCACCTATATCACTAAGTGGGTAGACCACTGGATCACATATGTGGCATCTAAATATGTTGAAATGTGAGAAGTGACATATATCTCTGGTGCAGTGATCAGGTCTGTATATCAGGGGTGTCTGCTAGGCACTATCATGTCCATTATTTAAGTGATAGACATCAAGAATGACATGCACATACTGTGTCCAAACAGCTGTCTGGGTGTGGGCAATCATTGACTCCAACTGGGATATTAGTATAATACAGACAGTATCAACACACACCAAAGATTATTGCCACAGCCATGACAACACATGAGATGAAACAAAAGCAAAGGGGAATTTGTTACGTTATGAAAACAAATGCACAACCCAAGGATAATGTAGGCATCACACTGTATAATCAGGCCAGTTGGCATGTGACCTGTGTTCTGGGGTAGATGGTATGTGGAACATCCACCAGCATGTGGCCACAGTAGTGAGTACTCCCTTGTATGTAACACAACTACTGAGTATGTGCAGGACATCCACATCAAAGGTCATAATACCTCCATAGTTCATAGCCTTCATCACACCAGTAACTGAGTACATAGTTCCCTACACTTCTTCCAGTGAATTGTAACTGAAGTGCAACAACTTTGCCAAAGTGAGCTGCCACACATCTTATTGACAATTCTTAGGTATTCTTTTAGTTGCATAAACATTACTGTCTGATGGTGTGGAACACCCATCAAGGTGTTACACCAGATGCATGTGTGATACCTGTTCTGGTGATGCACACAGTACATATGTAGCTGTTTGATGACATTGATGGCATGGGTTACAATCATGACAGTGTAGATTGTGCCATATATATGCCATGCATACCAGTCAACTAGCCTGGATTTATCATAATGTCACATACAGGTATAACAGTGTCACTCCTAACACCTCCAACATATGTTACAGTATCAGAACGGTGTGCTTGATTACCCTCATAGATTGCTAACATGTCATAATAGTTGTACAAGTGTGGGCAGAACCATTTATGATCACTCATAATCACATATGTTGTGTCAGAGACATGGGATTACTTGAGGAATTATTCAGATATTGTCCATGATTATACATGCTTCTTTTACCGTTGTCGATGGGCCTGTAACTATGTCCCACTTTTTGGAGACCTCTGATGACATCACACTCATATTCAGGCATATCGGTTTGCACAGCACAGTGTGCACATAACCTCAATTGTATATTACATCCCTGATAGATGTCCTTGCCATTGTTTATGTCTGGATGCTTATCTCTCAAAGATATCTTCTCCATAGTTATGTTGCCTTGTCTGACAGTTACATAATATACATTTTTACTGTGAAGTCCATACTGTACCGTGTTGATATGTGATTAGTGTTCCTGCTACAACTAAATTCCATTTACATGCCCTCATCTGGTGTACATTGCAATGTTTCATCTGTCTTCTTTCCCTCTGTTCATTCCTACAATTCATCTGTGTGTCCCTATAAAATACAAACAATTCCCCTGATTGTTTATTTTAAATGGCAGTGTATGTACCCTTATAGATGATTTACCCAACTTTTGTACAGAATGGCTAAAATGGGTTTTCACAATGCTCTGCACTGCATACACTTTTCTGTGTTTGACACATATACATTACTATATGATAAAACCTGGTAATCATTGTGGCATTCCTCGCAGTCGCACTAACCTAGATTGCAGTAAGGTAAACAGGTTGACTATCCATGTTGCTATGTATGATTTCCTGGCCACCAACACTGTTGCCAGCCAAAAAACTGCACTTGTTTATGTTTAAATGTTGTGTGCGGCATGAATATGTAATTACCACTGCTGCTCACCAAGCAAATGCATAAACTCCATGTAGACTTCACTCGGAGCCTACACGGAGTTTATTGAATCCTGCTCTCTATCTAAAACCATCTGTCTATAGTTCTATTATGTGTGGTCAAACTAATTTAATTTTGAATTGAAAACACTGACAAAAAAGTTTGAACATATACAATACTGAAAATTAAAAATATTGAATGAAGTAATAATGAAAAAGGAAAACTATTCTCCTGATATCAACACCAACCCCCCCTCATAATACTAGCCTGAAATATGTCTAAATAATGGCAGTGTTACAGGAATTTTTTTATAAAGGTCAGGAGTAGGGTTAGGGTTGAGGGAAGGGGCACCTTTAGGGTTAAGGTTAGGGTTAGCAGGTATATTGTGGAGAGAATGGGCTTACAGTAGACCAGTATAAAATGCTATTATGTACTTTATCAAGAGAAAATACATGCTGATGAATATAAAAACTGCCAAAAATCGAACAGTAGATGTGAAAAATAAACATGTTTTAGAAAAAAGGTGGGGGTTTTTACAGCATGTTGTAAATCAAGAAAGACTGCATTTGGAAAAGCTGGTGGTTGCAAAAACACTGGAGCTTTCAGGATTACAAAATGCAAGCAATGCTGTCTGGCACATGGGGCAGTATTAGGCAGTACCAGACTAGTCAGAAGTATTTTGAGGCCTAAAGTTTTAAGTGGATGACCTCACTGCCTTTAGAATGTCTGGTATTGTCCACAACCACTAGCCATGGATTGTAACATTACTCCTAAAAAATGCACTATTTGTTGTCATTATTTATACACATTTTTAGATATAAGATACCTCCTATTTCCAATGTTAAAATGTGGTGTAGGGGATGTAACTTTTTGGAGGACATGTTTCAGATCAAAAATGTTATAGTTTTTAATCATTTTAATAGGTTGCTAATTTCTGTAGTCAAGGCAGTAGTTGCTAGCCAGTTAATGGTACTTTACTGTTACATAGTCTATCAGAGCCTTTTTTGTTGGGAAATGTCATGTCAAATGCATAATAAATTACATCACACCTACTGGACACAAGCACTGTTTTTGATGTTCTCTGATGCTTGAAAATCTGTTGAGAAAATGTAATAAATATAACTGTCTAATTTGACAAATTACCCATTGCAATGATAGTCTGGGTATGAGTGTGTTTATCCTTTCCAGCAGTGGTTGACAAAGGCAGTAGATCTGACAGAAAGTAATATAAGGGTAATAATTTCAATTGTGTTCATTTTAAGAAAAACAAGTTTAACCTGCAAGGACAGTTATGTGTAAAAGAATCCCTTTTTTGCATTGTGCACTGTGCATGTGTTTAGAGGATAATGTAAGTTATGATTTCTATAGTATCATTGAAAATTTTATCTAAACATGACTGTTGCTCAGAGTGTATGTCTCAGGTGTCTTAACAGTCAAGACATGTTACTTCACCAACTTTTCTGTGAAATCAGTGCTCTCAGTGTCTCTGTTCAAAGTAGCTGTCACATATGATCTTGACATTTGGATTTTCATGCACACACCCATTGGCAAAGGCTGGCACAGTTTACCTTCTCTGCCACGTCCACCCAGACAATACAGTAGATTTACTACCACTAGAACATCCAACTTTACTACTTTAAGGCTCTTACAAGGGTACCCAATTACACTTAGTAAAATTAATACTTACTATTAACCAAGCAGCAAGACGTTCAGGAACATGGAGCCACAGTGCTACTAAATAAATGCAAGCACTCCCAAAGGTTAAATGTTTTCTAAAAGACCCACCAAAATGAAAGATTTAGATATATTTAATAATAAATAATAATAAGAAAAATGAAAATAGTGAATATCTATTTACAATAAACACCAGAGTTTCAATCACAGGAAAAAAAACACACACAGATGAAAAGACTCAGACAGATACAGCAAAAAAAAAAAAACTACATTTGGCTAATCTCACTATATATCCCTGACTGGAGAATTACTCTTCCTTAGTTACTCAAGCAAGGCAAGATGAAGGTGGATGAGTGTCTTTGTTAGGTCCCAAAAATAAAGTGCACTTATCACATCTCCTGCTAGTATTCAAATACAATTTCAGTGCTGGCTACATAATGATATCACATCTGGTCATCTGACTCCGTGGTTCCCACACTATTCCCTCACTAGACACTGAGCCAAGATCTGGCACTGATGTTTCACAATATACACATACAGTACACACGTAGAACTTTAGCTAAGGTGTATTACAGCATCTGGAAACTATAAAACAATTCCAACACTTCCACTCTTCCTGCAAAGACTAACAAACCATTTTCTGGCAGCAATCAGACCTGTGAGATAAAATTTTTATGGCGGAAAACAAGACATTTAATTTCAGGCTATTTTTCTTAAGGTTAGCTGGGCTGAGCTTAACCTGTTTCCTTCCAGTATCCTCTATTAGAATATATACATTTCATCAGTTACAACAATAGTCTTACATACATTTATATTTTTTTCTGTCCAGCAGGACCCGCTGTTGATACATTTTTAACACAAGCATCTGTACAAATCAGTTTGATACTCAAATGACTTATAATTCTTTACAAAATTCCAGCTAGCTATGCTGGCATATGTTACACATGCACTGCCCTACTCTCTCTGGCACAGCTGGCACTACCTCACATCACCAAAGTGAGTTAACTGAATGAGTGCTTTAAATACCGTTAAAGAACTTTACAAACTTTGTCTGTGAATGTTCATAGTATTGTCAATAAGCTATCAGTCTAAATGGTGTGGTTAATGAGGTGGATTATTACCTTTTTGAAACATGTTTTTGTGTTGTTAGAGAGAGATTTGTTCCTTTGCATAGTTGCTTTTTGTATTAATATGCCACTCTAGAATTCTCAGTGATCTGTAAGTTTACTTGTTTAAGCCACCTTTCTAAAATGGTGATAGTTATGTTAATAATAATAAATAGTAATAGCAACAATAGTAATAATAGTAAACATAGTAATACAGAAAGCAATGAACGCATTTTGTGACTCTAGTTAAATGAAGTGCTTAAACTATTAGAGTAGTAAAAAGAAAGTTCTGAAAGTAACCAACAGGTTTTCACTGTTAGAATCTCTCATACTTTGACAGGCATTATCTCAAATGGTAGAGTGCTCACTTCTCATGGCACATAAAGGGATCAATACCCACATTTTCTATGCTTTTATGGTGTTGGAGATTGATATAATGTTTATGGTGCTTGCTTCACACACAAGAGAAGCAGGATTTGATTCTTACAAAGGGAAAGTGGCTAGGCTTAAAATTGTCCACAAGGGCAGCTGGTAGCCTAGCTGGCATAGTACTTACCTATGTACCTATGTACATTGGAAGACAGCAAGTACCACCACTTAAACCTGATTTCAAATCATTGAAAAGTGTTGGGGGTTGGTTTAATGCTTAAGGTGCTTACTTTACAGACACAAGGTACAGGGTTTAATTCTTTCCTTTGTTAGTAAAATTGGCTAGGCTTAAATGCAACTGGCCTAATAATCATCTATGAACCTATGAGCTCTGTTTCTGCAGTCAAAGTGATATCCTACTTATGTTGTGCTCTACTGCAACACAGTGAAGTCTCTGTGCTTTAAACTTCATGATTTTTGGCCTAAATATAGCTGTACTTCCATCCATGCCTTTTGCAAGAAACTCCTGCATGTGTTATGTCATGGTAGAATCTGATTATGTGATTATTCTAGCTTGTCAAAAAGTGAAACCTCCAAGCTTTTCCTTAACAGTATTGTATGTGGCTAGTTTAGGCCTAAAAAGGGTTTACGGTCCAACTGAAGATTTGGAAGGTGATCAGTTTTATGAAGCTCTGCAGCATTTGGAAATAACACTGAAAAAGATGTTATATTCATCGTTGGTGATTGGAATACTAAACATAGTAGTCATATGGTACTTAGAGTACAACTGGGATAACTGGCAGGTTTGGCCTTGGAGTACAAAATGAAGTGGGATGTAGACTAGTGGAATTCTGTCAAGATAATTCCCTGGTTATAACCAACAATCTCTTTCATTAGCCTAAGAGATGGCTTTACACATGGCTGCCACCAGATGGTCAGTACCTGTATTAGAATAACTCATATACATTGCAGTCAGAGGTGGAAAGACCTAACTGTGGCTCAGACCTTCAGCTAGTTATTTAGAAAACAAAAAAAGCATCTATGCCATTGAGATATGACCTCAATAAAATTCCAAGTGAATATGTATTATTGTTTAAGAATAGATGCAAGGGATTAGACCTTGTGGATAGAGGACATTAAGAACTATGGCCACCAACATAGGGGGTCTCTGTACCACCCCCGTGTGTTGCCCTCTCTGGTAAGATCTGATCATAAATCAGACTTGTTCAAAGCAATGATCATACCTGAACTCCCTCAAGAGCAAAAAGATGAAAAATTTCTCCAAAGCAAACTATAGCCTGCTAAGCAATGGCATAAATAGTTTCAACTCCCCCCCGCTACCAATGTCAACAGTGACTCCTATACAGACATGTACACAAATGCCCTGTATAAACAACTACATAAATGTATAGACTTGGCAGTACTTGAACGGATCAAAACAAGGTCCTCACAAAAACAATGTTTAAGAACAAGTGGGAACTGACTCAGCAGAGGAAGGACACCTTCCACAGCTTGAACAAGCAACTTAAATATTTTGTAAAGTCCTCTAAAGCCAATTACAAAGCTAAACTAGCATCCCTAGCTAAGGATAATCACAAAGCATTCTTTAGCTACATCCAAAATCTAAAAGGGAAGGCTCAGCTTTGTGAGGAACTGCTAGTGGATGGTACCACACATACTGACCCTGAGGACATCGCCAACCTGCCAGCAGACAGATTTGGTGCAAACTGCACCCCCCCTATCCCCACCAGACATACCCCAAAGCATACCTGTCACCACCCCTCTACCTAGTATTGCCAAAGAACAGGTCATAACCACTCTCACTCTGGCCAAAAACACAGTCTCTGTATTGGACCGGATAACATCCCAGGCTGCCTACTAAATGGTTTAAAACAGGACCTAGCAGAACCACTTGGCACTCTGTTTAACCATAGACTAAGTCCTGGCTTTGTCCCAGCAGAGTGGAAAACAGCAACTGTAATTCCCTTGCACAAAGGGGGTCAGGCCATCAACCGACGCTGGGAACTATAGACCCATGAGCCTAACCAGCCTTATCTGCAAAGCCATGGAGAGAATCATCATGGGCCTTATCAACAAAGACTTATATGACCTTCAAACTCTTGAACTGACCCAATTTAGCTTCATTAAGGGTAGATCATGCTTATTAAACCTGGTGGAGTTCTTTGAGAATATCATCAAAGCCCTGCATGAAGGCAAAACAGTACACACAGTCAGTCTTGACTTAGCCAAGGCTTTTGACACAGTCCCCCACTCAGGCATCATTGAGAAACTCACCCAGATAGGAATTAACTCATATGTTACTAGATGGGTAGCCAACCAGCTCACAAACAGAATGCATACAGTCAATGTTGGGGATTCCACCTCTGCCAGCAGACCAGTTACCAGTGGTGTACCACAAGGATCTGTGCTGGGTCCCCTACTGTTTGGAATCAATTTTTCATAAGTCCAGGTGAAAATAGATAGCCTGTGGCTTACCAAGTTCACCGATGACTGCAAACTGGGTGCGATCATTGAGTCCCCCAAAGATGTTAACATACTACAAAAAGGACTTATACAAATGAAGCCAAAGCCATGGACTTAAACTATACACAAAAAATCCATTATCATCCCTTTTGGCAAAAGGGAAGTCCCTGTAAATGACAGTATTAACAGTGCCCCCTTAGCTCAAACCCTGTGGTGAGAGATTTGGGAACAGAGGTTGATGGCAATCTTAACTTCAGTCACTATTTGTCCACAATGGTAAGGAAGGCCTTCTGTGTTGCACATCTCATAAGTGAGGGCATTGCATCCAGAGCTAAGGATGTTATAACTTCCCTGCACTCATCCTTCATCAGACCACTAATAGAGTACAATGCTTCCTTCTGTATGTACCTCACCAGCCACCTGCAGCAGCTGGAAAGACCTCAGAGGTTTCTCACCAAGAAGATTGAGGGCCTTCAATACATGACCTACATGGACAGACTGAAGGCCCTGTCACTGTATTCTGTATCTTATAGGCTACTGAGAGGCGACTTGTGCCTGGGTTATAGAGCAGTCCCAGACCCTGCCCTAGTGGAAATGCTGCACATCTGCATGTCAAATGGGACAAGATTCACTCGCTGTAGCCTGCAACATTAACAGGACATGCTGAAGAGACAGATATGTCTTCCAGAGATTGCCACTCCTCTGAAACAAACTCACAATTCACTTAAAACAGAGCTCCTTAATGACTCTGTTTAAGCATAACTTAGACAACTGAGATGGGAGACCGTAAATTTACTCCAGAGGTGTCACCTGTGTCTCTCTTGGATAAGGGCAGTTGGTGCTGATCATAGACTCATGCTGCAAATATAGACTCTACAACTTGGTCAATAAGGAAACAAGGGTATAACATGGCTAGGCGTATAAAGGCCCGAAGGCCAATAGCCTAGTAACTCCAATGTACCTATGACAGAATTTTATGGTATTGTCCAGGAGACGGTATGAAACAATTTCAAACCGAAAAAAAGATTAAGAAGGTAAAATGTCTGCCTTTGGAGCATGTAGAAGTGGGCAAGGAAAGAAGGAGAGCAAAAGGTAAAGGAGATATGAAAAAATGTGCCAAAATGAATACAAGTTTCAGAGAACAGCGAGAAGAGATGAGGCATATTTTAAGTGAACATTGCAAAGAACTGGAAGAAGATAATAAAATGGGAAAAACAAGAGCTCTGTCGAAGAATATTGGTGATATTAAGGACAATGTCTGAATATAAATGGGTATGGTAAAAGACAAAAATGGGAGGAATCTAAAAGAAGTGGAAGATTTTAAGAAAAGGTGGTAAGAATATATAGAAAAGGGCCATAAAAGGGACCATAAATACATACACTGCTATATACATAAGATGGTATAATCTCTGATATAGAGCCAGAATTCCTGAAGAGTGAAGTAAAATGTGCACTTGTAAATAACATGGCCACAGGAAATGATGGAATTTTCAAAATCCTGCAAAATGATGCTGTTACAGTGATGCTTGTGATTTGTTAATAGTAGAAATCATGTGAGTAACTATTAGATTTGATAAAGGTCAATTTATATTCCAGTCCCTCAATAAAAAGGGCCATGTTTAAGTGTGCTGAAATTTGGAACAATCACACTTGTTTCCCATGATAGCAAGTAATGCTGAAGATCTTGCAAGCAAGAGTCCAGCAATGTACGGATCGAAGATAAGGTTGCCACCCGTCCCGTTGTCAGCGGGACACTCACGGTTTGAGTCCTCTCATCCCGCTTCCCGCTCTCACCAAGCGTGGGACTTTAAAAGTCCCGTTTTTTCCCCTTTGCGCCAGATGAATTGCCGTGGAAAAGCCGAAAATACTTCCGGTTTTTCCACGGCAATGTGGCTACGTCACCGCCCGGACCTGCAGTTAGAGGGATTCTCTGCTAGGTCCGGGTGGTAATGCAGCACAGTAATTGGCTGCAGCCATTGGAGGGGGCGGGAACTTCTTCTGAAGAGCCCCATAAAGGTCGCAGCTGTAGAGCACTAAGCTCTATAGCAGCTGCGATTAAAGATCTGATTTTTTTTTCCCCCAGCCAGCATTGAAGCCAGCCAGCAACCCAGCATTGAAGCCAGCCAGCATTGAAGCCAGCCAGCCAGCATTGAAGCCAGCTAGCCAGGGAAGAAGCAGCAAGGGAGCCAGCCAGCCAGCCAGGAAAGAAGCAGCAAGGGAGCCAGCCAGCCCAGCCAGCCAGGAAAGAAGCCAGCAAGGGAGCCTGCCAGCCAGCCCAGCCAGCCAGGAAAGAAGCCAGCAAGGGAGCCGCCCAGCCAGCCAAGAAAGAAGCCAGCAAAGGAACCAGCCAGCCCAGCAATAACTGTAAGTGGTAAGTAGATAATTGCATTTTGTGGCTTTAGTTATTTAAAATGGGAATAAAGCGTGCTTTATTTAAGTTTTTAATGTTTAGAGGTAGATGGGGATGTAGTATGTAGTATTTAAATCTGTGCAGTGGTTATTTTGAGACTTTTGAGTACTAGTTTAAAATGGGAATATATTGTGGTTTAATTTTTTTAATGTTTAAATGTAGATGGTGGGTGCAGTATGCAGTATTTAAATCTGTATAGTGGTTAGTTTGATATTTTTGAGTAGTAGTTTTTAAAGATATAAAACTTGAATGTATATGTAATTATTATTCTTGGGGGTATGATTTGGAAGCATTACTTTTAAAAGGCTGAACTGTGTATAGAAGTTGTTTGTTTCTGTTGGGGGGCAGTGAAATATAAACTTAGTGTGATGCATTTCTATTGTCGTAGCTTTTTCTGGGTATTGTCTGTTTGCAGATAGGAAATGTTTGAGCATAGTTTGCACTTTTTTTTGTATGGAAATATGCACTATAATGCTGTTTTCAGGAAGTTGCGATATACTGTTTAGGTAATTTTTCCTGTTCCTGCAAGTCCATGTCTATGTGGTACAAGTCTACCTTTTGAGGGGGAATGTTAACAGTTAATGTAATTCATTTATTATTCTAATAGGTACACATTACCAATTTGCCAAAGCTGTTTCAAGATTGTTTTCATTTATACTTGTAAATGTGTGCATTTAATTTATTATGCATTTTTAATAAGGTTAAAATGTACTGCTTTGCTTGTAATGTGAATATGGGTGTGTTACTTTTACTTGGGCCTGTTTATTGCATTGCTGTGCTGGATTAATTGCTATGTTTTAAGGTAAAAGGAGCCCATGGAGTCTGCTGTACATTGTAGTTTATGTTACTTCTCTTGCAAGAAGTATTTTTAAAAGTTAAAATGTTTATGGACTTTTCCCGTTTATTTATTTTTTTGTGGATGGATGCCCAGAAGTTAATGCAATGTATTTGAGATTGTGCTAAACCATGTTGTTGTTACAGGGTAGTTGATTTATTGTACTAGTGTGCAGTATAAAGTACTAGGGTGCAGTTCGTAATTTTGTGTTTTTCTTTGTTTAGCATTAATTTTCTAGGGTGCATATGTAGTACTAGGGTATGTAGTTTTGTGTTCTTTGCTTTAGCTTTAATTGACAAAAAGTCTTAATTTTATACTTGGCTTGTATGTGGTATGTAGATTTTTTTAAGTTTTCTTTCTGAATAGCAATGGTTGGTTAAACAAGTGTCTGTTTAATGAGTAGTATGTTTTTAATTCCTTTAAAGTTTATTGTTACAACTGATTAGTGTGTGTAATAGTTCACTTCATTTAAATGGTTTGAGTTTTCAGTATGCTGTAATGTTACAATGTTGCATCCATAACTAATACTGCATCTCCTTTAACAACTCTGGTGATGTCGTGGTGGGGGGGTGGCCAGTGTCAGGTTGGCCACACCCCTATCCTGTTGACCACACCCCATGTCCCACTTTGCCCTTGTTAAAAGGTGGCAACCCTGATTGAAGAGAGCCAAATGTACAACCTGGTTATAGAAAGGGCAGAGGCACCAGTGCTGAAATTGGCAGCATCCACTGGATAATGTGGAAAACAATGGAGTTCCAGAAAAATATTCACTTCTGCTTTATTGACTGCTCGAAGGTCTTTAACTGTATTAACTGTAACAGCCTGTGGCAAATTCTTAAAGGAATGGGGATACCATATCACCTTATTTGTCTCCAGAATAATTTGTAAACAGAACAAGAAGCAGCAGTTAGAGTAAATATGGAACAACTGACTAGTTTAAGAATGGGGAAGATGTGCAACAAGGGTGCATATTGTCACCTTACTTATCTGGTTTATATGCTGAGTATATCATGTGAAAACTTGGGTTAGATGAATCAGATGGTGAAATAATAATTGTTGGGAGAAATATTAACAAATTCTAATATGCAGATGATACCACTTTAATAACCGAATGTAAGGAAGCTTGAAGATTGATGAAATTGAAAGCAGAAAATGTGAAAACTATCTTGTTGTTAAACATTAAAAAAGTAAACTAAAATTATGTCATCTAGTCCAGTCTATTCTTTGCATATAGGTGGATAAGAAGAGCAAACAGTGACAGATTTTTTTTTTTTTTTTGTGGAGATCAAAGATCTCTGCAGATGGTGACTACAGCCACAACATTAAAAGGCAAAGATTTTAAAGAGCAAAGACATCCCATTGTTAGGAAAAGGTCCATATAGTGACTGATATGATTTTTGTATTAGTTACATATGGCTTTCAGAGCTGGACTATAAATAAAACTATGTACTGGAAATGTGATGCTTTTGAACTGTGGTATTGGAGAAAACATTTAAGAATTCAGTGGGCAGCAAGAATATCTAATCAGTTAACACCTAAGAAAATAATTCCAGACTTTTTACTTGAAGTCCCAATAATAAAACTCAGACCCAAGTACTTTGGCCTCAGTGCAAAGACATGATTCAGTAGAAAAGACATGGATGCTGGGAAAGAACAAATGTAAATGAAGAAGTTGGGGGGGGGGTAATGGCTAAGATGAATGGGCAGAATTACTGAAGTAATGAATATGAATTTGCAAGAACTTAAAGAAACAGTTCTTGATATAAAGGCCTGGCATTTTAAGGTCATTGAGGTCACAAAGAGTCAGATTTGACCAAATGAGTAAACAGCAACAACCCACTAATGATTATGTCTATGATTATGTCTGCAAAGCATTAGCATAATAGAATGACAGCTTGCAATGCTTAGTGCACATCAATTGCATTTCAAAAGTGAATGCTGAAGTTTGCTGTCTAATATAATAATTATTCAGTCTGTTGTACTAATGAATGCATTCTTTAGTCATTGTATTGGACATGGAATGTAATTTTTTGGTGCAGAAATGGATGCAACAGAGATACAGACAACTCCACTTTAGTTGCAACTTCATTGTTCAAAGAACAATCTATTCAAGACAATAAATGTTTAGTCAAACGTTTCCAATGCAGTATATCAAACAGAATGCAAATAGAGTAATAGGTTTAGGGAGGTATGGCATCACTGGATAGTTTTGCTGAATTACATTCAGCTCAGTTTTATAGCATTCATACAAATCTCACTTGAAAGGCATCTCATACGATATATTTCATATGTTACAGACATACATATTCAGGAGTATGTTTGTTAATCACACCAAAATTTCTTTCAGCAGTTAAGATAACTACATCAGTTTCAATTAAAATAAAAACATAATTATGTATTGCATAATGAAATTAGTAAATTGCTTCTCAGTTGCTTGTATAAACCAAATGATATAAAGTAAGTCTACAAAATTAAGTAATAAACCTGCCCATTCCTTTTGACATCAGCATACTGGAACTTGCTTTCTTTGAATAAATAAACCTAATTATGAGATGTAGCAGAAGAACAAAGCTTATAACTTTACAAATACTTCTCATACTCACCCAGACAATGCAAAAATATAGAGGATACACCATATTGCGCATGGCAAAATAAAAAATATTAATTAAAAAGTTAGGACAGCCCTAGAAAGATAAAGGCCTTAGTATGCCACTACTGACTTCAGTGATGGAGAAGCTGAGAATGAAGCAGCAGACATTAGCCTTCCCATTTATAAGACAAGAGCAACAGTTTGGTACATTTGGAAGACCATGTTGCCTGTGTCTGCTTATCCATGCGCACAGTACAACCAGTGATGGCATGCATGCATGCATCTACAAGCTGCAGCCATTTGCAGATATCAGACCTGTGGTGTGAGGGTTATGATCTTAAATAGAGAAATCCCTAAACCCAACATAAAGCTTGATTCTTTCCTTCAAGGAGGATGGTCTCATGCTCATGAAGAAACGGAGACGGTTTGTTCAGCATGTACTCATCATTAGCTATACACAAAATACTAAAAATAGACAGGGAAAAGTTTTACTTGGCATTATTTTGCAAGGCCAGTATTTTGGTATTAAAGTAAGATGAATGATGTTTTAGTTATTTCAAAAATGTTTTTGAGAAAGGGAGTATCATTGACGTTAACTGGGTTTATTGACTTTAAGTCAAGATAAAGTCTTTGATAATGTATGTAAATATTTGTGGGATAAGTTAAAGGAAATTGAGTAGAAAATAATTTGGCAATTAAAAAGCTATATTCAGGTACAAAGAGAAAGGTGTTGATAAGCAAACTTCTAGGTCTTCCTTAAGTGTGAATTTGTTGAATGTTTTGTGACTAATGAGGTTTGGAAGGACATATCAAATCAAATTGTTTAAATGTATGTTCTAAATGTGGCATAAAAGGCATATTTGGACAAACAGCAGCAGAGGTGGGGAGCTCTTATTTCAAAGTAGATATAGTTTGTTGAGGATTTTGTTTCTAAAGATATTCTAACCCAAGTATGTGTTCAGGAAGCAGTTTTTGAAGATGGGGTGATATGTTTCAAAATAATGGTTGAAAGGGGTTGGAAATATAAGGACTGCTGAGCAGAAAGAGACTGTCGTTGTCATTAACCATTGTAACCTACCCCCAACACACAAGTTTAAGGAGGCACACGCAGTACATATTTAAATAATTATGATGAAAACTCTGATGGGAGAACTCAGTAGGGAGCAGGATTATAAAATTAAAACTGAAAAAATTAAAGATCAGAAAAAGATGTTTAAGTCCTCCTTGATGAAATAGGGGAACAAGTGAAGAACTGGAGTATATTGTTACTGTATATTAATAGTGTGAAGAGTCATATTTATAGGCAGACAATTTTAGATGGGTAAAGAAATAAGAGACTGCCAAAATGTTACATCTACCTATCATGATTATTTCCAGTAGGAGTGGGTGCGCACAAGGGTTCAGTTTTGAGCCACTGCTTTTCATACTGGTGATGAACTACATTAGCAAACAGGTCAGACGGGAGAGATGAACAAAGTTGGTGTATGCAGACGATGTGGCATTGCAAGAGTTTCAGCAAAGGATATGGGAATGGAATGCAAAACTAAAGGCACATGGGATGAAACAAAGTTCAGGTAAGACAGATGTAATGGAAGTAAAAGGGGTAAATCAGAAGAAGCTGAGAAGTGAAATAGAAAGAACAATAGTGGAACAGGTTAATGGCTTCAAGTGTGTGGGAAGGGAGGTTGAGGAGAAGGAAGCCTGAATGAGGAGGTCAAAGGTAGAATCAGAGGGGCTTCCACCAAGTGGCACAGAATGTCAGGTATAAGATATGACAGGAGAATGCCAAAGAAGCTGAAAAGTAAGGTGTACAAAACAGTGGTGAAACCAGTACAGAAACCTGGACAGTAAAGGTAGAGCAGTTGAGGAAGCTAGATGTGATGGAGATGAAGTACCTGAGATGGGTGGTAGGATCCACACTGTGGGACGGATGAAGAAATGAGGACATAAGAACAGAAGCTGAAGTAGCTCCAGTTGCAGAACTGGTCAAAGAGAACAGATTACAGTGATTGAAGCACATGTGCAGAAACATAGAAGATAATTGGGTGAAATAAATTTGGGACAGACGGGAAGAAGGCAAGAGAAAATGAGGACATCCAGCAAAGAGGTGGATGGATTGTGTGAGAGAAGACTTGCGACAGTCAGGCATGAGCATTGAAGAAGGCAGGAGAGTGGTACTGAATAAAGAGATGGCAACAGTTGACATGACACCCCAACCTCATGTAAAAATTGGGAAAAAGTGGGTTGATAATGAGGATGGCTCAGTAGAGACTCCTTCCAGTGCTAGGGCCACTGGTACTGTTATGAGGAGGTTTACATGGCTGCATTCTCAGAACCTCAGGGATGATATAAAAAGTGAGATTTTAAATTCTGATTTGGATAGAGATTTAGTTTTTGGTTCCCTTGCTGCAGGAGTTATCAAAAAGTGTGATGAAAGGGAGTTAATATAGGGAATCTCTTAATATTTCAGATGTCTTTTTCCAAATTTTCTAAGGAATTCTCTAACCCCACATTCAGTTTTGGCAGCCTCAATAAAATGTGGATAAATAGAAGTTTAAGAAAAAATGGTGAGGGGTCCAAATAGAATCAGGATCCCCTCCCCCCAAAAAAACAAGGACAGTCTAACAAGTCATAATGACTATTTAAAGGACCCTGTATCTGCTGCCTACCCTTGCAGACCTTTTTTCCAAAGTCAAAACCTCTACTTTTCTCGTTTAATAGCAGCTAGTCTCAGACAAATAGGTTCAATCATCAAGGTTACAGATGGCAATGGGATGAAATCCCTCTTTCCCAAGGGTAATTCTTTATTTCCCCATTTTCTTCAACACATGTTGTCGCAGGGAGTGATTGAACCAGTTCCTCTTTCCCAAATTATGAAAGGTTTTTATTCAAGGATGTTTTAGTGCCAAAGAAAGACAATGCTTGGAGACCATTTCTAGATATTTTTTTCCTAAACCTGTTTGTGATATATCCAAGCTCAAAATGCTGTCACTTGAGAACCTGTTATGTCTTCTTCCTCTTTTGAGTTTCTTGATAACACTTGATTTAAAAGGTGCTTATCATAACATCCCTATTCGTTTAGACTACAGGTGTTTCTTAAGGTTTTGTTTGCCTGCATCACATTATCAGTTGTCTGCCTTACCTTTTGTACTATCCACTGCACCATGAGTTTTCACAAAGTATTTAGCTCCAGTTATAACTCATTGCAAGCTACATGGAATCCACATTTTCCATATTTGGATGACCTGCTTATCTTTGCAGAGTCTTTCAAAGTGTCAGGAATCTTTCACTTGGGTGAGAGATGTCTTACACAAGCTGGGATTTCAAGAGAACATTCAAAACACTTTTTGACACGATTGTGTACCTGGGGTATCAGCTAGACATCTCAGTTCAAAGTTAATTTCTTCCACAGGGAAAATCATATCTATATCTAGAGCTATTTGTAAGGTTTTCCACTCAGACTTTAGCCACTGCGAGGTAATACCTCAAGAGTTTTGATCACATATCAGCTATGGTTCTCCTGATACCCATGACAAGACTCCACATGAGAAAGATACAATGATATCTGCAGTCTCTTTTGTCCCAGCAGCAACATCATTTGTCTTTTGAAAACCCAGTGCTGGAGTTTGTCGGAGGTGAAATCAATTTGTGGAGGCAGCAAATATCCCTGAATCCAGGTCTCCCCTTCTCCCTCCCTGCTCCAAAGCAGTCACCACAGACACTTCAGATTTTACTTGGGGAGCAGTTTCAGTAGGGATAAAAATGCAAGGTGTGTGGGACACCAAGGACAGATGCAAGCAAATAAATATAAAAGAGATGCTTGCCCTTATCAAGACACTCAACTCTGATGAATCATCTTTGTTCCCCTGGACCTCTTCATGTTGTTGCACACAATACCACAGTCATGTGGTACATCAACAAGCAAAGGAGAAGCAGGTCTTACCCCCTTTACAGACTTGCTATGTTAGCTTGGAATATAACTTCACAGCACGCTCTCACTCTACTGACATCCAAGATTCCATCAGAACCAAGTTCTATGGCAAAGAAGCTGAGCAGAACAAGGGCAAGCTCTCATGAATGGACACTAGATCAGGGTTTCTTCCAAGATTTGATCCATCTGTGTGGAATTCCTCAAGTAGACCTGTTTGCCTTCTGTCTGAACACTCAGCTGGCAAGATTCTGCTCCAGCATTCCATGCAAGAAGGCCTGGAAGGCAGGTGCATTTTCCTTTCTTTAGAGTGGTGGGTTCATGTATGTTTTTCTACCCTTTTCATTTGATATCCAGATTTTTTTCTGAAGATTCAGAAGGAATTCCCCAAGATTAATGTAGTAACTCCATTCTGGCCCAAGCTACAGTGATTCTATGGCCTTTTGGAAATATTTGATTGTAGAGTTATTCTAGAAGCAACAGCTTGGCCCTCTGTGCATATATTTACAAGGCATTGCAAGCTTGATTCCTTCTGTAGTTCTACATCAGGCTTTGCAAGGACCATTTTGTAGGGGCTCCTGGATTGTTCCCCTTTCACCTCCCAAATGCAATAGATAGGATTATTTACCCATATAGTTAAGCAGCAGTGATGAATATGATGAACACAGTACAGCTGTGCAAGTAAACCTACATAACAGTAGATGTTTAGTTAACCACTGCAACATTAGCCAGTTCATCCATCCCTCTTGTCTTTTGGTGGTGTTGTTTATGCCAGGGCATTAACACTTATTTTTTGTTCATAGCATTGTCCTTTCAGGGCTAAGCCTTCCTCTGTCTGTTGGCATGAAAGCTCTGAAAACCTTGGTGCCTAAACCTGTCTTTAGTTAGCTCAGTTCAAGCTAACAGTTTGGTTACATGGGAGGTTTCCTAAATCTTTTAAATCTGTTTGGCTTTTATATCTTTGTCAGGATATAATAATATAGCTAAGGCTACTGCAGTGACCATTCAAACATTTGCTGTTATGGCAAGTTGACTTACATAACTGTACTTTTTTTTTATTTGGCTCAGAGTAAAAGTAAGCATTTGCTATGTATATATTTCCAAACAAAATAGCAGATCATTACAGAAAATTGTCAGTTCAGACAGTAAATTAAATGGGGGGGGGGATATCAAAAAATAATCTACAGGCAATATAAAGTATAAGAAAGGAGATAAGTAATATGATACAGTTTTGCTGTTGTTTTCCCATAAAAAATAATGGTGTGAAATATTTTATAAATTTGAAAAAAAAATAAAAGACTTAGTTGGAGAGGTGAGAAAGTGAGCAAACTAGTCTGCACTTTTGTTACATTGCAAGATGTGATTTTTACAAACAAAGAGAAGGCAAATGATATTTAGAATGTGCAACAGAGTAAAGAAGATATTGTTACCTATTTTTTTTTTTGTGAAGTAGCTATTGAAGTTATGGGTTGGGATAACCATATTCCTTTTTATTCTATGGAATAAAATTGGTATGCTATGTGTAATAAGATCTGAGATTCTATGGCAGCATTTGCTGAGATTAAAAATATTTGTAATTTCAAAATAAATGTGTTTATATTATTTTGTGATGTATTTTGTTAATGTGACATGACACTAAAAACTGCATTATTGGTTTTATGCATTTTTCACTTCCTAGTTTTATTTCCTTAATTTTTTTCTTATTTCTCTCTCTTTTTTTTTTTTTTGTTTGGTTATTTCAGGTCTGATTTCAAGAGAGTTGTTCTCATTGTAAGTGATTTTGGTGTAAGATCTTTCTACACAAAAAGGCTTATACCAGGGCCAGATTCCAAGAGACCTGCTCTCAGAAGTGGTTACTTACACTGACAGTAAGTCTTTCGGAATTTGTCCCTTCATAATTGTATTTTATTTTAATTAAACATTTTTAAATGCCTACCATTGCTGAGGAGGCACTGTGATTCTTGCTCCTACAGGAAGGAGATTATGACTGATATCCTGTTGTAGCCAGTATGGTGAGTTCGGAGGGAGTATTTAGAAAATATAGAACATTTGTTTTTTGCAGTACATGATGAAAATAAAATATTACTCCAGAAAAGTGCTGCTGAATTTAGAATATTCCCAGGCAAATGCTTCTGAGGGCTTATGGTCACAAATGATTGATATGAATTGTAATCTACACCTCCATACTGATATTTTGTCTTATCTTACATACCAGTCTTCGTTGTCTTCTAAAATGACTCTTGTCTTCCCTCTAGGTACATCTGAAGTGAACATTGCTGTTGCAGAGAATGATGTAGATAAAATGAGACTGGCTTTTGAGTAAAGGTATAAGGTCTACAGAGGTCATTACACCTTACAAAATGTTGAAGTTGGGTAGCAGAACAATTTATTTTCTTGGCAGTAGCTGGATGAGAAATAAGGTAGCAAATACTTCTTGAAGAAAAGGAATAAATATGCAATATACTCATACCTCTCAACTGTCCAGATTTTCACAGAATGCCCAGCTTTTTGCTTCGTATTGTTGGTCTGAGTCTCAAAAAATTGTGGTTTTCTGGCAAATCACTGAGGATTTGAGTTTTAGACTTCATATTCTTCATAAAATGCATATGTAGTAACACAAATTGTGTTATTGTAGCAACTTTCTAAGTTTATATGAACGATATTTAAAATCTGTCCCTATTTTTGGGCCATTGTCCCCCCATTATTTTAGGCTTTGTCCAGATTTCTTATGCTAAGAAGTTGAGAGGTATGATACTAGAAATGTAGGTCTACTGTGTGGTAGACTCTGTTATGGACCACAATAACAGAGTCAAAACAACATTTAAAGTAGAAGAGGTGAGGGCCTTAGTTCATGTAGGACAAGAGTCAAATTATGAGTTACTCATGGGAATGCAAGATGAGAGAGTATTAGGAAAAAAGAATACCATAAAATCAAATTCAAAATGTTTAATTCAAAATTGTTAAACTGAAAATGGAAGCAATACATTGTAGTATTTTTGTCAAATTACAGTTAAATTAAAAGAAATAGATGATGGAAATCAGTAAAAATCAATATTTTAATTAAATGTAGGGGTAATCTCCATGCACACTCAGTGTCAAGAGTTTCACCCCCACAGATGCTTACTAACCATGTATTAATTATAACTTTTTGTAGACTTAGTATATTTAGAGTCTGAGGGGTTTGGGGACATAGTCCCTCACATTGAGAGTACAGCCTAACTGTATTACAAGTTTACTTGTGCTGTCTTGCTTCATAGCAATTTGATGTTGCAGTACATTTTGTCAAACATACAATGTTTTGAAAATTCACCATTTTGCATTCAGTTTTATGATTATCTTTTTATTGGTTGTACAATACAAGATATATCATTAGATGCCAATGAACTAGCAACAGAAAGTTGCACATCATGTGGTACCCGTTATTTCTAGAGAGTTCAGTCTAAGTAAAGATCTCCTGGAAGTTAGAATTAATATTGTGTTTTTATCTTTTTATTTATATCCACACACTGCCCTAGTATTCTGCCTTATGTTAGGTACCCAGTTCAGACTAATTCAAACTCAACCAGGCTAGATTCATAGTATATAGTGATATAAAGCCCTGACTACAGTGCAGGTGACCTGAGTTGAGTTAATGTCTTGAGTGCAGGTAGAAGCTAGCATGAGAGAATAGGAGTGAGTGGTTGCTGTCAGCTCACACATCCTGGCGGAAAGAAGGACATTTTGTATTACCACATGGATGATACCTAACATGAGCACTAGGCAAGAATCATACAACTAAAAGTATAAATAAAAAGGACCAGAACAGAAGCAAAGAAAACTGGTAAGTTCATAAATATAATGGCAAGTATAGAAATCTTCTGGAACAACCTCTGTTTGATGCAGGAATGGTTAAAAACTCATGAATTGAAACCAAAAGATGAAAGGCTAATAATGGCCCAAGGTAATGGGCTGCATACAAATTGATTTACAAAGTCCATTGAAAAAATATGAGAAGTAGGAAAATGCAGCTTTGGTAAAACACAAATGGAAACAGTTAAAGCATTTTGTTGCTGGGCAAGATGCACTCATGGCTAAGGTTGGGATACTGAAAAACACAATAATGTGACAAGACTTTTGCACTGGGGATTGTGTAAAACACTGCCATATAGTTGTAGCTGAGAAGTATTGGAAACATGAACCCCAAAGCATTATCGACAGTGATGGAGTTTACATCCTATAGGAATCACCCATTCTCAAGAGTTCAAAAAACACCCAGCAATTATCATATCTTACTTACTTACTGAAAGACACAAACTGTTAAAATACTAAGAGTTGCAAGCAGAAATGAGAACAATGTGAAAGAGAGATACCCAGACAGTTCTAGAAGTAATAGTAGGAACAACACTTAAGCAGTGGTGTGTGCAATAAGTACTGTGAGCTGTTATGTAAAAGACTAAATAAGTAGGGGTTCTAATCTCATTCCAGCCCTCATGGTGTGTGCATACATATTTATATGGCATAATTATGTGGAAGGTTGGTGTAATGGTTAAGGTGCTTACCTTAGAAACATAAGGTGCAGGGTTTGATTCTCACATGAGAAAATTGTCTAGGCTTAAAATGACCCATGAGGGCAGTTAGCCTAGTACTGACCTCTGAACCTATGAACAGGACTGATAAAAGATTCACAATTGTACTTAAAATGCTAACAATACACATAACCACATATCTACTGCAGAAAGAGGCAACTCTGGGCACATTGTGGGTGTTGGAAAAAGCAATCTTGGTTAACATCAAAGACTGAAGTAATACTGATTTCATGAACTTTATTTAAGCCCTCAATTAGGAAAGGGGTCCATTCCTATCAAAGAATGTAAAAAACTAAGCATCTACAGAAATCAGACAGAGCATTGTGTTACTCTCTGTAGAGTCCGAGCCTATCAAGCTTGCTAATTGAGTGCATTCACACCCATGAGCTGAGAGGAATTCAGCATGTTGAGATGCATTTCCCTTGGAAAACACCAATAATGGTACTTGAAGCTCTGCCAAAGGGAGCGGGGCAGTCCCAGAGGAGAGGGTAGGCTGGCCTGCCTCTACCAGACTCTTGCCAATGAATGGAGGGATGAGTGGGATTCCTGGGCAGGAACAAATGGGCTGTAGGACTCTCACCTAGTCAGAGTATCTGTCACCCATTCTCTCAGAATGAATGGGCTAAATGTATGCAAGTAGAGGAACCATCAAGTTAGGTCCTGTGGGGAGCAAAAAAAAGTAAGGGAAATTGAACTAAGTTCTTGGGGAACTAGGGTAAAATAGACTGTGATCCTAGAATGATTTTCTCTTCTATAAACTCATCATAATACAAAAGCAGCAAGTATGCTGTGCGCCTAAGGAGGAATTCATTAAATGAAACTGACGTGATCCTCTGGAAGTACCCAAAAATTCAGAACACAGGATGAAATAATGTTAAATACTTTAAGTGGAGGACATTTGTGCTTTTTAAAACTGTATGAAAATATACCAAAAACTGCAAGCAACTAAAGTGCCCAATTAAAACACCAAGTTTGTTAAAATTAATAAAAGGAACACATCAGAGTCAGAGTAAATTTACCTTTAATTAAATATAAATAGTGAATATTCACATTTTCTTCAGCTGAACCACACCATAATGGAAGATCTTGAACTGAAATTGCTGTAACATTAGCATCATACTAGGATGATAAAGTCAGTGCATTTGAAGAACAAGCCATATGAGGGCACTAATGACTGAGACTGTCCAAAACATTTTTGAAATAGCCAGTGAGAATTGAAAGACAATCCCATTTTGGTCAGCAGAGAGGTCTAAGTTCCCAGTTGCTACATTGGCACAACGATCTGTAAACTATAGGCAGAAGGACTAAAGTTTCTCTTATTTAATATTTTTCATGCTGTTTTAGGTATGTTAATATTTTGATTAGTTAGCACAGTTTTTGATGTTTTTCACATTTATATTTCAGACTTAAATTGTCTGGTATTTTTTATTGCCACCAAGTGTGTTGCTGTCATTCATATTGCTCAAAAGGTTTGAGTTGGCTCACAATATCTTAGTTGATTTGTTTTGGTTTGTGTTCCAGGTCCTTTATATTAGTCGTGTATTGCAGTAGTGACAGCGGACGGGTGAGGCAGTATGGATGCTCTTTTATTTCATTACTTGTACTCAACGGGACACAGATATCTTCATAAGAGTTGTAACCCTAGGTTCTCATCCTCTATAGCACCCAACAGCTGGTCTATACTCCAAACCCTATATTTAAGCTGTGATTGCAATAGTGACAGTGGATAGGCAAGGCAGCAAAGTGTACTCTTCTGCATCTTGTTGTATGCCTAACTGTGACTAGTAGTCCTGCAAGATGGCAAGGTCCATACCTTTCATGGTTTTATGTGCCAAGGACATCCTCCCCTCATGTGGCTGATAGTATTTTGAGCTTTCTGAAGTGCTTTATTTTTTTCTTCTCCTGACTGTTTGGTAGTATTGCAGAACATCACTTTATTGGATGCCCTGTTTTCTTTTGCAGGGGTTTTGATTGGTAAGTAAGGTCCTGGTACTGAACTGATGACACTGCTTTACAAGAGGTTTGAGGTTGGTCCATGAGTCTCCCAAAAACATGCCCAGTCCACATATGGTTTCATCTGGGTCATAGCTATTCCTCATTTGCTTGCAATAATTACTTTGTCCCCTGTTACAAACAATTCTAGCCCCTTATAGGAGTTTATTAGGTCTAGTAGTAGACTGCCTCTTACCATATGTATCATTGTTAAATAATACAGTAGCCTCACTGGATCTGGGATGGTCTCCTCTTCATTATTAGCTAGAGAGGCTAGTAATTTGAGTCTGGGATTATGTTATTGTCATCGGTCCCTCATGTTCTCAAGTGTTTGCCTCTCAAGGCTTTCATTTAGATAAATGTCCATACTACACTGATTCACTTTCCATTTTTGAGTTCAGATTTTGAATCCTTGGGCTCTAATGGTGTGCACTTGTAGTATGTGCTGTGATCATTCACTGTGGATTGACTGCCCACAGCTTAATAGAACTTCTGCATATGATAGGTTTTTGCATTTGATGATCCTGTCACTTGGTTTAATGGGGGCTTTGTGACACAGGATTGGTTCACTGGAAGATCAGGACTGGCTTAGCATCCACAGCCTCAGCTCTGATTAGTCTAATCAGCAACCAATCTTCCCTCACTCCCAATATCGGCATCTTGAGCTTTTCTTGGAGTGGGTGCAGTGATGCCTTATTCTATGAGATTAGAGTTTGTACCGTCTTGCTGGAGCATTATTTATAATAAAAATGTGACCTCTGGGAACTTACTTGTAGGCCAGGTGTAATCATGCAGTATGCTGCTGATAATGTCAGTGGAGCTTCAGATATAGAAGGCTGTGAAGCAGTATGTTGGCATTTGTGGATCACAATAGAGCCCCTTATTCTGTGCTGGAATGGCTGCATATTTCTCTCATGGGCATTTGTATTCAGTTGTTTAACAACTGCTAGTGGAAAGAATGATTCTGCATGTAGCAGGTGATGAGTGGAAAAGCCACTTTTTTTGTCACAGATTAGCACCTTGTTGCCAACTGTTGCAAAGCTGAAGTATATTTTCTCTTCTCTCAAAGCCTTCTCAGCACCAGTTGCTTGTTCATCTCCTGGCTGGGTGCATAGTTAATTCCGCAAAGAGTAAGTGAGACTGAGATGTGGAATCTGGGTCTCAATGCTGTGGATTGAAACCCCATGGAATTACTGATTTGCCACATTTTAATACCGAGTGAGATTGGCTGGTGTTCTGATGGGCGTCCTACACTTTACTGGCTACATGGCTCATTAAGCTCATTGGCTTGGAAGGTTTAGCTGAAGAAATTGTGTGCAGCATCTGTTGTTCCCCTTAGACACAAGAATGCTAGAGATATGCTCCCCTTGCTGAGGAGTTAAACACTTACCAGCATAGTTGCTTGATAAAACAGTTCATTCCACTTCATCTAAGATGTTTTCTACCTGTTGCGCATCTCCCAAACAGAAAGAAGTTTAAGAAGGCAAAATGTCTATCTTTGGAGGTTTTAAAAGTGGCTGAGGAAAGAAGGATAGAAAAAGGCAGTGGAAATAGGGAAACTATGTCAAGCTGAAAGCAGAGTTTAAAAAGATAAGGCTGCATATTTAAATAACTAGTGCAAAGAACTGCAGGAAAATAATAGAAAGTGATTAACAGGGTCAACACTGAGAAAGGAGTGTGAGAAAGACTTTATATTGTCACCTAATTTATCTATTTTATCTGTTGGAAATGTTATGCGAAATGTTAGGCTGCATTTCAGATGCTGGAATCAAAATTGCTGGGAGAGGTATTAACATTATATAATATAGATTATACCACTTTGATAGCTGAAAGTACAGAAGACTTGAACAGCTTGTTGATGAAGGTGAAATTAGAAATTGCAAAACCTGGCTTGCTTTTCAACATTGAAATAAAAAATAAATGTCTTCTAGCCTTACTTCTTAGAAGGAATGCTACAGAGAATTTGAATAAGATCTAATGGCATAATGGTTAAGGTGTTTACCTTACAGATCCAGGTGCAGGGTTTGATTCCCACATGGTGTCATTTGGCTAGGCTTAAAATGGCTCACAAGGGCAATTAGCCTAGTACTAATCTATGAAGATTTTAATGAGCAAAGACATCACACTGTCAAAAAGGTCTGTCTAGCTAGTTAAAGGTGTGATTTTCTCCGTAACAGTATACAAACTGGTATTGGATTATTAGTAAAGCTGTGCGCTGAAAAGATAATGGTTTTGAACTGTGGTGTTTCAGGAAAACTTTTGAGTCATCCCTGGACTGTGAAAAGATGAGTTCTGTTAATATTTAAAGAAATAAACCATCAACATTTACCAGAAGGTCTAATATTACATTTAATACTCAAATACTTCAGCAACATAATGTGAAAACAGGAGTGACTACAGAAGACACTGATGCTTGGAAAAAGAGTGAAAACAAAAGGGGAAGACATTGTCAGAGCCTAAGCTGGATATACAATGTTACTGAAATAGTAATGGGCAGGATTCACGAAGGCTTGCACAGAGTCTAAGAGTAGTGTAAGACTTCATGCAGCCTTCGCGATCCAGGAACAGCCCAAAGTCCGTGTAAGAGACCATCTAAAACGTCTCTTACACGGAGTGGGCGTGGATAAGCTAACCACCTCACTTGCAGCCGAATAGCATGCAAATGAGGTAGATTAGCGATCCAGGAAGCCCAAAGCAGCCCATGTAAGAGCCGTTTTAGCTGCAGAAATGTACTCAGTTGACAACTGAGTAAGTTTCTGCAAAAACCACAATGGAGCCATGTCATCTCCAAATAAAGGGTGCATATGTGTCAGGCAGCATGCCAATGGCCAAGTATGTGGCCATTGGCAAGGTAACCTGATGCAAAATTAATAAAAAAATATATATTTTTTTGGCGATCGCCGATGTTTAAACCCAGTGCAACCCCGCGCAAACGGGCTGCGCTGTATAAAACATAAAAATGAAGGTTATAAACCCACAAATGTGGGTTTTATGCAATACATGGATTTACAATGCAGGGATCAGCAGACCAAAAACAACATGGCCACCGTGTAGTGGTTGCTAAGGGGAAGCTGAGTCTAAGACATGTAACTAAGCATTAGTAGGCAATCTGATGCAAATGAGTGTTAGGATACTGAATTCCACTGTCACATAGCAAATGAGCACATTCTGAGTAGTGTAAGAGTTACAGAAAGGGGAGGAACAGAATAGGAGATAGGTGACATCACAGGGGGGAATGGCAGAAAGAAATGCAGTTCATTGGAGGTCAGAGTTACATGACAGATGTCAGACACATATCATGGAAAGAGGAGTGCCACAACATAAGCATGGGAAAGTCAAGAAATGGAAGGTGTACACTGTTGCCTACACCAAAGTTTCTTGCTGGGCGTGCATGCGCATGTGTGCACGCCATGAAGTGCGAGTAAGACAGTGTGCGCGCGTGTAAGGCAGACTGAGCATGTGGGAGCGTGTTGGGAGATGTTTAACACTGTTTGCGCAGGTGTGCGCATGTTTTAACCCGAATAAGCAGATTCTGGACCGTGTAAGCATGTGTGCGCGTGTGTAAGCCACTGTGAGTGTGTTTCTGCTGGTTTGCACACAGCTCCCCCCTGAGGAAACAGAGAGGAAAAAGGAAGCAACAGATTTAGTAGGAAGCTAGCAGGGAATACTGCTGGAGCTAGCAGGTGAAAACAATTAGAAGCAGGCAATTACACAGGCAGAATTGTAGCCCAGCCCAGCACTTAAAACTCTGCAAACAGCAGTGCAGGATGTTTCTCTCAAGAGACACTGCAAGACAGGAGTAAGCTATTAGAAGTGAAAACTGAAAAAGCTGAACTCAGAGCAGAAATGTTAGGGGCTGCCATAGCTGTCATAATGAGACATAGGCGACTTGCTGAGGGTGGTGACAATGCAGATGGTGCCAGACAACCCACAGTGAGGAGACAGAGAAGAGTGTACAGGCCCAGGGTCACCTACCACGGGTTACATGAGCTGGAGATAGTAGAGCGCTATAGAGTGGACAGAGACCTCCTGCAGCAAATAGTGGAGCTGTGCAGGCCAATCCTCACACACAGAACCAACAGAGGGGAACCCATCCCAGTGGAAACCAAGGTATGTGTTGGCCTAAGAATACTAGCAATAGGTACCTTCCAGAGACCAACTGGTGATATGATGGGGATATCACAGGCATCAGCCTCCAGGGTACTGCACCAATTCCTGGATGCCATGTCAGCACATGTCAGTGAGTATGTATATTTCCCCAATACCCGTGAGGTATTGGCCAGCAATATGCGTCTCTTCCAGCAAATAGCGGAACACCCTGAGGTAGTGGGTGCAATAGACTGCACGCACATACACATCAAAGCACCAGCCAGTGAGCGGGGTAGGGCCTACATTAACAGCAAGGGCTTCCCCTCCATCAACTGCCAGGTCGTGTGTGATGCCCAGGGCATAATAATGAATGTGTGTGCTGGCTGCCCTGGGAGCTACCATGATTCCCACATCTGGCATTTGACGCAGCTGTACCAGACATTTGCCAATGGGGACATCCCACATGGACACCTAGTGGGGGATGCAGGTTATGCACTGGAGCCATGGCTGATGACACCCATCAGAAACGCACACACACCTGAACAGGAACGCCATAATGAGGCACACGCACAAACACATAATGTAATAGAGCGTGTGTTTGGGCTGCTCAAGTCACGGTTCCGGTGTCTGGACACATCTGGTGGAGCCTTGCAGTACACACCAACTACATGTACCCAAATTGTCATGGTATGTGCTATGCTACATAATATGATCTTGCGAAAACAGCTGCAGCAGGACCAGCATACGGCTGGGCCAAACAGCCCCCACCATTGCCAAGGCCATTACAGGCAGAGTCTGACTCAGAGGAGGAATAACCTGAGCCTGCCCCAGTAGGCCGAAGGAGGCATGCCCAGTATGCCCTGGCCTTGGCAAAGAGGCAACGCATAGCACATACACTGGCTCAGTAGGAACCCTGGGAATGATACCCCCTCTGACTCACTCAAATAATAACAGGGATGCCTAAAATGACATGACCTGCTCACAAACATGTACAGGGAGTGTAATATGTGCATCCGACAGAGGCAGCCCTGCAGCACCACCTGAGGCATGAATGCCATGTGTTAAGTAATGTAACACCATGTACTATATGCACACCTGAGGACCGTGACTAACATCCTACCCTCACCAAGCATCATGCCACAATATGACAATGAGATGATCAAGTGCAATAATTGGCTGAAGTATTGCAGTTAGTCAAAGGGGATCCAATGTGTGCCAGCCTGGGATGACATGCTGAGCATGACATGATGCCCCACCTGCTAGGACTGGCGTGCACCTATCAGTGCAGGCCATATGGATACTGGCAAAGACTGTTGTTACCCACAGCGTGCCCTGAATAGGTAAGGCTCAAAACACAAACCTACCTCCATAGGTATCAGAAGGGATAAGAACCTAGATGTAATGCTAACCAATGCCAGAAGTCTAAACAGCAAGATGCATTCAGTCTAAACTCACCCACTATGGAGAATGTTGATATCTGTGCTGTAACAGAAAACTGGGTCAAGGCTCACAACAGCACCCTAACACTACCAGGTTACACCTCATACTGTGCTGTACAGCCTCAAAACATGGAACAAGCTACAAAAGGAGGGTGACTAGCAATAATTGTCAAGGATAACCACACCCCCATGTTGGTACCACAACAAGAAGCAGCATGGACTAGCCATGGTCAAGTAACAGTGGCTAAAACTGCCCCCCAGTTTATAGCCTGCTACAGACTACCATCCCAACACCAGGAACTGCACCTGGCCTATGCTGGAATACATGAATATATCAAGTCCTCCAAACCACATTATATTGGGTGACTGAAAATACCCAGACATAGACCCAGACCCAGACATAGACTGGGAGCATTATACTAGCTCCAACACTGTAGGACAAAAGTTCATAGAATCCATAAACCAAAATGCCCAGGAACAACGTACCACTCCCACAAGAGGGGTAAGCATACTGGATGTGATAATCAGCAACATGGGTACTGGATGGCAAGATGAGAAGTGTATTGCTCACTGGTAAAACCAGACCATAGAGTAATCACACTGGATATACAAATCCTGACCACAGTCCCTGGCCAGAAAACCACAGTGAAAAACATGTGTAAAGCAATATTTGCACTCCTCCAAACTGATGTGGAATCCATTAAAGGTCCTGTGCAGGTGCAAAATATGGGCCACACCTCAGAACCTGTAAAACAGCCATTCCATGAACACTGCCAGGAATGCTTGGATTATGCAATCCTAAATTAAAACAAGACACAATGCCATACACACAGGCATCTGGCATGGTGGACACCAGCCATAACCAAACCATGCAAGAGAATGAGGAAGCTACTACATGATAGAGCAAACATAAAAAAAGAAGTAATCTCTGATCAGTAGTATGGCAATAAAATATGTCCACACATACAATCCACTAAGGCCAGCAACAACAAGTTGAATCTGTGAATCTTGAGGCAATGTTACACCTGCCCCAAGTACACAGACAACCCCCAACTCCCCCCAAGAAATACAAATATATGTGAGAGATGCAACCATCTATCCAAACTGGAGGCTGAGCTCCCTCAACTTAGTACTCCCAAAACTAGTCTGGAGGAGAAGGTAACCACACACACCACAAACCCAGTCCCACGTAGACCTATCACAACTGCAAACCAAAGACATAAACACAGAAAAACATTCCCGGAGGCCCGAATTACAAACATACCACACCAACAGAGGCCTCCAAAGCAGACACCCAATCAAACAACCTCCAAACATAGCACATGCAACACATAGTACACAAAGCTGGTGTGCCAAACAGTCACAGGCCAGAAGGAGAAACAACATGCCTGATACAGTTGTAATAGGTGACTCCATAGTGAGACACGCTGCTGTCCCGCACACCAGACTGAACAAGTGAAAGGGTACAATAAGCTGCCTGTAGGCTGCTACAATACACCACATAACACAAGTATGCAGGTCACCCCAAAGCAAGTAGAAATATGATGCAGTCATAGTCCATGCTGGTGTTATTGACCTGAGATGTACCTTCCCGGACTACATGAAAAGAGACATAGATGAGCTCTCCGATTATGTAGTCCAGGCCGGTATGACACTGACCGTTTGCAGCATCCTACCCTCACCAAGAATGATGCCACAGTACAAACACGGAATGATCAGTTATAACAAGTGGCACAATTACTGGTGTCATTCCAAGGGGATCCAATGTCTGTCTGCTTGGGATGTCAAGCTTGACAAGCCACACAGCTGTTCCAGGGATGACTTGCACCTGTTACCCCTGGGCGTCTGGATATTGGATAAGGCTTTTGCCACCTCCATAGAGCCTTTCGTAGGCAAGGCTGAAAAGACTAACCCACCACCCTACAAAACATAAGTGGAAAGAAACATAAGGGTAATGCTGACCAATGCCAGATGTGTAAACCCCAATATGCATGCTCCCGAGGCCATCCCCAGTATGGAGAACATTAATGTCTGTGCAGTGACAGAAACCTGTTGCAAGCCTCCTGACAGCACACCAGCACTACCAGGTTATACCACATATCATGTGTCATGGCCCCAAAACCTGGAACAAAACATAAAAGGAGGGTGAGTATCCATATTCAGCACAGACACCCATATGTCCAGCTGCAGAGGTGTGTGCCGCTCAGGCAGGATGCTATTCTAAGGCTCCACAAATGGCCCAGTGTGTTCACGTGCTTGTATTGCTGTCGGTGTAGGTCTACATCAGACTGGTATTGTAGTCACTGTAGTATTGCATGCCACCTGACAGGTTATGCCAGTACTGGGTTCAGAGTGCTTAGTCCCCAGTTTGGCTATGTGGTTCCATCTCATACATGTGTTGTACGTCCATGTGTAGGGGAGAGGGTTGACTGTGTACATGTGGCAGCTGTGACATTGCCACATGACCCCACATATTCCACAACTGTACCATAGAGGTGACTGACAACTGACCTTTGCACATGCTACCATAGTATTGTGATTGCCATGGTGATTAACAGCACATAGGGCCAATGGGGAACAAGGTACATAGGTTCATAGGTTCATACTAGGCTATCTGCCCTAGGGTTTAAGAACCTAGCCAGAATGTGTTTGGCTGTCGCCATCCATTGTAAATATATCTTGCCATGCCCTTTTCCAAGGTTAGTATACTGTGCCTCTGTCTAACAGTGACACAGAAGTGATACCCGGGGTAAACCTACAATGTCCCATCCACTCATCAAGATCCCTCTTGAAGAGAGTCAATGAGGGACTCTGCCTAACCTGGACTGGGATTTTATTCCAGAGTGAAGTGAGCCTCTGGGTTATGAATCTGTCCCTCCAGCATGTCCTATTTATTTCAGTGCTGAGGTTCAGGTCTCACAAGCGTGTAGCCCGATGGGATTTGGATATTCTCAGGTGCAGCATGCCCATTAATTCCGGGTTTGACATGGCGTTATACATTAGGCACAGAACGCCTCTGAACAGGCGGTATGCCACTGAGTAGAGCTGGGGTTTCTTTAACTGGTCAGCATATGGCATCTGTTTGATCCCTTTGATCCTCTTGGTGAGGTACTTTTGGGGTCTTTCCAGTTGCTGCAGGTGTCTGGCAAGGTACATCCCAACAGGGGGATTGTACTCAATTATGGGCCTGATGAGGAATGAGTAAAGAGGCACAATGCCCTCCCCTGATGTAGATGTGAATCCCTTCATGATGGGGTGGGCTATATAAAATGTCTTTCTAACCACTTTGGCCACGTGGTTGTCAAATGAGAGATTGCTATCAACTTGGGTCCCCAGGTCCCTAATTACTTCTTCTGTACGTAATGGAGTACCACCTATGTGGTACTTTGTGGGCACTTTGTTTTTGCCAAAGGGGATGACTATACACTTGTTTGCATTCAGCTGGAGGCCATGGCTCTGGCACAAGTAGTCTGTTTCTATGAGGCCCTTTTGGAAGATGCTTGTGTCGGCTGGAGAGTCGATTATGGTGGCCAGCTTGCAGTCATCTGCATATTTGGTCAGCCGCAGTCCTTCCGTGTTGGCCTGTACCTCTGATAAATATATACCAAACAAGAGAGGTCCCAGGACTGAGCCTTGTGGGACACCACTTGTAACTGGTTTGGAGTCTGGCATGGCAAAAGCAATTATAACCATGTGGGTTCTGTACTTGAGCCAGTGTGCAATCCATCTAGTGACATAGGGGCTTATATTTAAGCTGGTGAGCTTCTCTAGAATGCCCGAGTGGGGTATTGTATCGAAGGCTTTTGTGAGGTCCAAGTAGGCTGTGTGGACCACCTTCCCCTTGTCAATGGCCTTGGTGACTGTTTCAAAGAAATCAACCAGGTTTGAGAGGCAGGATCTGCCCTTAACAAAGCCAAACTGGGTATGAACCAGTGTCTGTAGGTCCCCAATATCTATATTTATGTGGTCCATGATGATCCTTTCCATAGCTCTGCAGACCGAGCTAGTGTGGCTTATGGGGCGATAGTGTCCAGGATCTGTTGAGGCACTGCCTTTCTGTAGAAGGACCACTGTTGCTGTACGCCACTCTTTGGACACATATCCTGTAGTAAGGCTGGGATGGAACAGTAGTTTTATGTTTGGTTGTAGCACGTCTTGGAATTCATGTAGGACACAGCCCGGGACACTGTCTGGTCCCATTGATGCAGTGTGTATTGCTTTGGAGAGGGCGTCTCTTACCTGAGCATCTGAGATGTCAGGGGGGCAGCACTCTGCTGGGATACATATTTGCACTTTCGGTGTGGAGGGGGGGAGAAGTTTGTGCTGAACCTGTCAGCTAGAATGTTGGCAATGTCTGTGGGTTTGGTGTTTCTATTGACATTTTGGACTACCTCTGAGCATATCTGGGAATTACCACCCAGGTTCCTAACATAATTAAAGAAAGCCTTGTGATTATCCTTAGTGTCCTGTGCTATTTCTCTCGAAGCTGGCCTTAGACAATCTTATGAGTGCCTGTAGTTATTTGCTAATACTGATCAGTGATGCCTTCTCTTTTTGGGATTTTGCTGTATCATTTAGTAGCTTCCTCCTTCTATTGTGTAGTTTGTTTATGGCTGGGGTCCACCAGACAGGACGTCTGCCTTTGGAGGATTGGGTCTTGGTTTTATTCGGGATCACATGATCCATGCATTCCTGAAGGTGTCCATAGAATGCATTTATAGAGGAATCTGTGGTCTGGTCTGTAGTTTCCACAGGCCCGGGGGCTTTGAAGATTTCCACCTCAGTTTTGAGGAGTGTGAATTTGCTTTAGAGAAGTTGTTCACTGTGGTGTTCTGGGCAGGGGGTGGGGACGGGATGTGAATATCCAGTGAGATTAGTTTATGGTCTGATCTTACCAGTGAGGGATACACTTCTGGTCTGGAGCATAGAGTCCCCATGTTGGTGATGATCAGGTCCAGTATGTTTCCCCTTCTTGTGAGAGTGGTAACAAGCTGTTCCATAGCATTTGAGCTCATATATTCTAGGACTCTTTGGCCTAGGGTGTTGGAAATAGAGTCATGCTCCCAGTCTATGTTTGGGTAGTTGACGTCGCCCAATATAATGGTGTTTGGAGAGACCTTCATATGTCCACTGTTCACAGGACGGCCGAGTGCAGTTCTTGGGTTTGGGAGGATGGTCTGTAGCAGGCTACAACCTGGAAGGCAGTTTCACCCATTGTTAGCTACACATGGATAGTCTCTGATGCTTGGTGCTTTGCCACCAACCTGGAGGTGTGGGTATCTTTGATGAATATCAATACTCCCCCTTCATTTGTGGTTCGTTCCAAGTTTTGGGGCTGAAAAGCATGCTATGAGGTATAACCTGGTAGTGCTGGGCTGCTCTCAGTAGCCCTGAACCACGCATCTGTTACTGCACAGATATCGATGTTCTCCATGCCAAGGAGAGTTTCGGGTGCATGCATCTTGAGGTTTAGACTTCTGGCATTGGGTAGCATTACTCTTAGTTTCTTATCCCTTGTGATACCTATGAAGGTGGGTTTTCATTTGAGCCTTGCCTAACATAGGCACTATGGGGGTAGCAGGAGCCTTTGCCAATATCTGAAAGCCCAGGGGTGACAGGTGCAAGCCGTCCCTAGCGAAGCAGGTGGTTCAACAGAAGATGAATATGTTAGGGTGTAGTGCCTGTGATTAGTTAGCAGTAGCATATATGACTGCTCACATGGACAAATGCCAGGTAAGTCATATGCAATGTGTCACAGGCAACGTACATGTGAACAGGACAAACAGTGACATTCTGTCAAGTGAGACATGGACATACATATAGTAAGCTATGCAGATGTCACTAGGAGTCCACAGAAGCTCTGTAACTATGCATTGCAGGTGGGATCAGTATTCCAGGGAAATTGCAAGCAAACATGCATGCAAACACAGCTACAGTAAGCAGGGCTGCATGTAGTCCATTGTACAACAAACAAGCTGTACCACTTCCAGTAAGTAACACTGCATATATGCAGGCACTATGTCCATGTACATGGAAATACACAGGTCAGATGGCTAGGGTCCAGTCTCAGCGCACACAAGTGTACAGACCATGTACTGTCAGGATGTACAATAACTGGATGGAAACCCATGTGCTCATACCTGCAGTAATACACATGTCAAATAACAGACACTGAGCCTTCACTCAGTGGTTCCATACTTAGTAGGATGTATGCTACCTGGCCTGCCACCACAGTATCCCTGATATGTATGGGGACTTTCCCTCCTGTGACAGTTAGTTTTGTGTGTTGGGGCTGTCTAGCATGGTATGAGATGTGAGCTTGCAGTGCTAGGGTGCTCCTGTGTGTCCTGTACCAGTCGTGTAGTACTGCACACATATCAACATCCTCAAACATCCGCATTGCAGAGTCCAGTGTGGGCAACATGCCACTTGCAGTTTACATGTCCATTATTGCATATTAATACATTCATTACCTTATCCCCTGTGCTACCTATGTATGTAGCCTTCTGTTGACATCCTTACCACCAGTATGCCAACATGTGCAGATGATACACTATGGTACTTACCATGGGTGTAGACAACAGTACATGACAATCACACCCTTACTGCATAAGGCATGCTGTGATATACCCACAATTATTTCAGCACACAGTACTGTTAACAACATGATACTATTACTAAACGTCTATGTAGTCACCCTGTGGATCAGCAACATGTTAACCTGTACCTGCACTGATGTTACAGATTGCAGGAGGTGGCACAGTTTCATCATATGCACAGGGTGTGAACTTGGTATGCCTGAGTCAGCCACCGATACCACCAACTGACATGTATGTGTATGTGTGTTGGTGAGGGACAGCAGTACAAGGTGAGGCAATGTTGATGCAGTGTGTGCGTGTATGCCGTTGCCCTAGGTGCTGTCAATTCGCATGTGTGTATGGATGCACACAGTTCCACCTTATGGCTGCCATATACTGGTGTTTGTGGACAGCCACAGACTGTACCTGCCAGGTCATACAGATCAGTGTCTCTGGCCACGGACATGGTACCTGTACCTTGCAGGGGTGCTACGGACCGTATCCGGTACCAACCCAGACTGGGTACTGTCATCAGAAGCAGGTGTTTGTTGACTGGACACAGATCCCTGTCGGGCCTGGCCAGAGCCACGTGCACGTGGTCTCCTGGGGCGGTTTGATGACAGCAGAGACCCAGCATTGCTGGGGCTGCTGCTGGCACTATGGTGGTGGCTGCGGCCCTGTTGTCATCCGCGACGACTGCCAGCTGCTGCTGTTGCTGGCATACTCCCACGTCGACGCCTCAACCATCCACCATCACCCTGGCTCATGGACATGTAGTTGTGGAACCGGTCTAATATGTCCCCACAACGTCTGTCTATGACATCGGTGAAATTACGGATGGCAGCCGCAATGTCATGCATACTGTCAGTCATGGCTGTGCGACATGCTGTCAGCTCCCTCAGACCCTGTCTGGTGTACCATTCCATATGTGACTGTGCCTGCATGACAGCCCGAAACGTAGCTGAGGTTGTAAGACCTCTGTGGGCACGTCTGACAGGGGCAGTACGCCCACGGATGCTCCCACCAGAACCCCTGGACATCTGTCTGTATGGTACCATCTCTGGGCCATGCCCATGGCTGCTGTGTGGGGAGGCATGTGCCACAGATACCACATTACCCTGGTCAATGCCCACTGTATGCTGTCCATCACCTAGGGACATTGGTGACAAAGGGTGTATTGGCAGGATAACTGTGTGCATTGATGGGGTTTACAGCTGTGTACTGTCAATCGGCTGACCAATGACGGACCCTGGCATACCTTCCTGCGCCATTACACAGATGTCATCATTTTCAGTACCCATGGCACCTGATTCAGATTCCCTGCTGCATGACACCAGAGCAGCACCAGAACCTGTGGGAGGGAAACAGGAAACACAGTTTACAATGTCTACACATTACCAGTGATGCACACATCCACACATGCACAGGTCCAGACATGCACACATGCACAGGTGCACACATGCACACGTGCACACATGCACACATGCACAGGTGCACACATGCACACATGCGCATGTGCTCACATGCACACATGCACATGTGCACACATGCACACGTGCACAGGTGCACACATGCACACATGCTCAGGTGCACACATGCACACAGTTGCACACAATTGTACACTACTCAGTATGCATGATATCAACATACAGACACAGACACACCTACATGCATACAAAGAGCACTACTAAGTGAGCCTAATATTACTATTACTATCAAGACTATTACAGGTATTGTCAATACACACTCACCAGCATGGATAGGCTGCATTGCTGTTACACCGGAGGGACCTGCAGACGTGAAGAAACTAATGTCAGTGGGCACAACTGTGCCATTGTTACTGAGTATGATACAGGTCAGTAGTACAACAGTCGCCTTTCACAGGTCAGCTGCTAATATTGAGGATATCACACTTGCACATTAAATATTATGGTGACAGCTACAAACCAAGGACACACCTCACACATGCATTAACTACCAGTGTACACAACAGTCAACTATACATATGCCATATTATCTGCACGCTCATAGTCTTGCTGCTGCGTGGCTCCAGCCTCCATCATAATGCATGTCTGCTGCTGTTGTTGCTGGCGGACTGGAGCCACTACACTCATGAGTAGTCCCTCCAGTCTGGTGAGTGGGGGATGTGTAGCCATCCCACCACCTGTGGCAACCTGTTGCCTTTGGATATCTGACGCACGCTGACGGACATTTCTGATTAAATCACTGCAGTGATGTCGTACCTGCTCATATGTCCTATTATGCGTGCCTATGTCATTTACCCGACAGACCAGGTCTTGCCACAGTGCAGCCCTCTCCTGCTGATTCTGGCTGGTGCGGGAAAAGAGTATTGCATAATCCCGCACCAGGCTCTGGTGTATCTCCTCATCCTCAGCTGCAGAGTAAGCGGGATTTCGCGGGTGAGCCATGTACCTGAAAAAGAAAATAACCTGATATCAGCAATATATGTCAGCAGAATTTGGAACACATACTACACATGCTACTCGACTGTTATGATACAACATATCTCACATATATAGCATCTGCCTGTCTATTGGTGGATACACATGTAAATGGCCAGGTATCAGTGCTCAGCCAGCAACTGTGCAACAGTACCTGGCACACTCCATATGACATACTACCAAACCCCAGCAGTCAGAACACTGATTCAGGTCCAGAGCACCTCCTCACTCTGGGGGTTTGTATCTAGGTACTGTATGGCCTACATCATCAACTACTGTGAGCTGACCACACACTAACTGCCCTGGATATACATATCCCACCTCCACCACCAACACAAACGACTATAGTGAATAACATTGCAGATGCAAACTTTACACTTTGTAACAGTGACATGGTATCCTTTCAGCCCACTGGGCCAGTGGAAGACACAACCCACAATGATGACTCCTACACAAATGCTTTCTACAGACATCTCCAAGAATGCATGGATCATGCAATCCCATATATGACCAAGACACTCTCCACAAAGGGATAGCATCCTGTCTGGTGGACCCCAGCCATAGACAGATTGTATTACAAAAGATGACAGCTACTGCAAGACAGAGCATAATTCCATAAAGGGAAGGCATGTCTGAGCAGCACTAGTAAGGATCTATTTTCCATCATACAAACATCCATGGGCAACTTTGAGAGGGAAATCAAGAGGGACACTACAGATAACCAGAAGGCCTTCTTCAGTTATGTTAGCAACCTGGTCAGAATCCCTCCTCTATGCCCATAGTGAGTACACAACAACAAATATTTCACTGAAACCACAGGTATTGACAACATTGTGGCAGACAGGTTCAGTGCAGGTGTCACCCTGCCCTCTCCCCCAAAATAAGACATAGTTATCCCAGCTGACTGTAACCTCCCTGTCATCACAGATGTCCAGGTGAGAGCCCTCAGGAAAGCAGAATACACAACATGACTGGGACCTGATGGTATCCCCAGTTGCATGCTACATAAACTCTGACAGGAGCTAAACACACATATAGAAGTGCTATGTAACACTAGCCTGACTACAGGATATGTACCTGTACACTGGCGCACAGCAGCAGTGGTTCCACTCCACAAAGGAGGCACCTCAACATACCAATACAATACAACACAATACAATACATTACAATACAATACTATACAATATGCTATTACCCCTGGGACTACAGCAGCATACTGTTCTGCTACCCTGACCATTGTGACACATGTGGTGTGATGGTACCTGCTGCTGTCACACAGTTACACAGGGTGACTCATATGGCATATTACCTATCTGACTAACATTCAGCAGGGGTATGTGTGACATGTACTCATGGGGAGTCTTGCTTCTTAACACTGTGTGGTTTATTGCAGGGTATGTCTTATCTGTGGGTAGGAACCTTTACCTCCACATGTGCTCTCTATTGCAGTGGCATGGACGACACACAGCAGTCATTTAGGTTGTGAATGGTGTGAGGTGTTACTATGGTTGTTGGACATCTGTTGTGGGTGTGACTTACGTATGTAAATCCAGGAGTGGTAACCTCTATGTGGGTAGTATGTGTGTACTCTGTGGTGTTGTCAGTCACTGTGCATTGGTAATGTGTTTGAGTGCATTGTCACAATGTTGTACATGTCACTGTGTCCTTCTCCATATCTGTAGCTGTCATGTGAGGTACATACCATGGCACCCATTATGTGGTGTGGAGGGGTACACTGACCTACATGTCCATAGCTGACACACCATGTCTGCTGACACATACCATGTGCAGGTATTCCAGGAATAGTGTGCCACTGTGAATATCATTGGGGGCACTATTGTACACATGTATGACCCTGTTCACCCCTGACACATGCAGTGGTGGGCAGCCAATCACATATCTGGTGGTTACTGGTGTAGGTGATTTGAAATGGGGTATGGTACTCCGGTTTTGACACTGGTGTTCACTCCATGCCTTTGTTACCAGGCACCTGTTGCAATACATCTGTACACATGTGCCTCACTCAGAATATATATACATCTCTCTCTCTCTCTCTCTATATATATATATATATATATACGTATATAGATATATCTATATGTATATATATATATATATATATATATATATATATATGTCTGTATACATATACACACATATATATATATATATATATATATATATATATATATATATATATTGATGTACATATATTGCTATAGATATGGAGGGGGGGCACAGAGGGGGTGAGAGTGACAGGGGGGTGGGACAGGGGGTGTTGAGGTCGTCATATACAGTCATACCTGTAGATAGATCAGTCTGTCTATGTATATGTATCTACATATATCTATATCTGTATGTGTGTATTACATATATAAGTTTGTACATATTCTATCTATCTATATCTGTCTAGGTATTCCCACATCTCTCTCTATGTATGTATACATATATGCATATTATATATATATATATATATATATATATATATATATATATATATATATACATACATACATGCATACATATTCTGACATACATACGTATCCATATGATAGACAGGTATATCAACATGTTTGTCTACCATACTGTATACACACACTAACATACTGCTAAACATACATAACTGTGAAACCTACTTTGTACATTGCACTACAACCTACAGTCAACTTACATTGATATGTGCACATAGATGCTCTCACATACAAATGTATGTACAGCCTTCACTAATAGTTGCTGTATGTCCCCTGCCCTTTGCACATCTTCATATACATATGGATACAGACCAATGACACATATGGAGGGTTCACAATATGTAGACCTTTATAGTATTACTTTACATTACCTGTGTTTGTCACAGCTGCTTGTGTTGCTGTCTGATTTTCTGTCCTGCTGCTCCACTTTCCAGTTGTCAGCTTTCAGGTGGCTGTTGCTGAACAGTTTTGTTTGTGTCTGCTTAATTTCGATTTTCTCTGTCTCTGTCTCTGTCTCTCTCTCTCTCTCTCTCTCTCTGTCTGTCTCTCACGTCCTCCTCAGGGTGCAATGAAAGTATTGCATGTGTGGACTGGGAGTACAGCATACTTTTGTAGGTATCTGCATATGTTCATGTGATGGCCTCTGCACCAATTGTTAGCCAGCATTTGCTAATTGCATGCAGCCAGTTGTGTACTGATTGCAGTTCTCATTGTGATTTCAGAACAGTGCTATAAAAAGGTATGTGAGATAGGCATAGCCCTTTCAGATTTTAAGGGCAGGGACCATGCTGGTATGCTGTGGACAATGTTCTGTGAGTGTAAAGGTTGGTATCTCTCTCATATTTCCAGCTGTGTTGTAGATTAACATTCCTCCATTCATTTCTCCAGTTTCCTGTACTAACTGTGTATGTACACTGACACCTACAACTATTACTACTGTTAATGTGTGTGTGTGTGTGTGTGCTTTCCTTGCACTTTTGCTTGCACTTTGTTGCTAAGGCTTCAATATTTGCCCTTTACAGTCACTACTTGTATGCCTGCTAGGTGTCCTGACTGTAGTGTGCTGCTGTGGCTTTCCTATTTTCCATGTACATTCACACCTTGGAATGCTTGCTATATCTGCTAGGGTGTTACAGCATGCAGTGTGGTCTGGCCATGGTGTGGGCCTTGACATCTGTTAGGGTATTTGAGTATGCTGCTGAGCAGGCCCCAGAGACTCTCAGGTGCATCTGTTATCTGCCTCATGGAATGGTACATATCAGTGGGGTACACCCATTAATTGTCTGGTATGCTGCAGTTGTGAGTGTGGGTTAGCATGAGCATATGTATTACTACACTTTTTCTGCCATGCAAGTGGTGCATACTTTCAGGACTCCATAGTTACCATTGCATGTGTTGTTACACCTTTCTGCCTACTGTTTGTACATTTCACATGGAGTCTGTGGGGCATCCCTGTAACTCATTCACTGTTGCTTTTCTAGGCTCTTAACTATTCAAATATGGTGGTGTCAGACCTCTCATATGTACAAATATTTGCAGGTTGTCCACATTTCTGCCTCATATTTTGGTCAATATCTCATGCACAGCTTTTTATGGCAAATCACTCTGGGCTCAAGTCAGAATATAGTGACAAACATTCAAGTTTCAGACTTCATACCCTTCCACACATCCCACAAAATGCAGAACCTGTTACTCTCTGAACTGTCTGAGTTTGTTGTAACATTATTTGTAATGTGTCCCTGGTTTTGGCCCTTTGCTCCACATATTTTATTACTTGGTCTGGATGTGTTCCTGTAAGAGGTTGTGGGGTATGGGCAGTGATTATCCTGCTGTGAGTATGTGTGTGGCTTGCAAGGTGCTACAGTGACATTATTACCTACTAGCTACCAACTAGCATGTCTGTTTCTGTTCACACACTACTATTATGGAAATCCACTAGTTTTGACAGTAATTCTAAATGACATGCTTTGTGTACTACACATCCTATATTCCCTTTACATTCATTCCTACTATTACATGATATATTTATTTTAGCACAATGTTCTTGTATAACAGTCATGGCTTAGTGGTAAGTCTAGAACAGACTACTGTTTCCAAGGTCCTGGGTTCTGGACTGACAGTGGGATTTTATTTTGCTTTTGAACTGAGTACAGGACCTGTCAATCAGAGTAACTAAGGCACTTTTAAGCAGTTTTAATTGGGTTAGCGCTGGTTTGCGCAGAGCTCACGCATGCGCACTGGCGTTTAGCTCCACGCACACACGCGCACACCCGCTTACAACCGCTTAAACGTGCTTACTCTTCTTGCCACACCAGCTATTTTCTTTGAAAGAAATGAAAATGGGGAGACAGGAAAGTGGTGAAAAAGGGGTCACAAAGAGGGTAAGACAGTAGGGAAACAACCTTGGGTTTGGGAGAAGAGATGTAGGTAAGGCCCATAGCTGCCCATTTCTTCATCAGCAACAGCTGTGCATATGCTTGTAATTTGGTGTGACATTTGATATCTTCCACCCCTGAGAGAGGTGTAAGGACAACAATAATACTAGTTGTACAGCCAATTGTAATTGATAGTTTCCATGTCTGGTAGACATATGTGCGGAATGGGCAGCTATGTATGGGGCGTAATTTTTTTGTGGGTACAGAGTGCCCTTTTTTTTTTTTCAGGTGAGAGTTGTATGTCAGGTGAAGGAAATCGGTATAGCTGGGGAGGTAGATTGGGTAGGTCAACAGACAAGACAAACAAAATGCATACAGGGGCGGTGTATGACATGTGTGGGGCGGTTACACAATTGACGGGGACGGAGGTTTGGATATCCAGAGCCCATGAGCCCACAGATGGCAACAGTGGAACTGATATCCCCACCCATGGGCAGTTGCCACTGTTCCTTCACTGCCCAGGACGGGGCTGTGCTGGGGGCTGTGTAGGCCGGGCAACAGGCATGCCCGTAAGTTGTGCCACCTGTGCCTCAAGCTGGCGTAGGGGCTCAAGAACAGAGTCCCGGATCTCCCTATGCACCACAGTCCAGACGCGACAGAGGGTGAGTGGTGGTTCTTCTCCAGCCACGCTTGCAGAGGGGGGATGGGCCCCATCCCCTGCAGCGCTTCCACCCACAGGTGGCACAGGGCCACTGGAGGAGGGTCCAGACTGGGCACTAGTGCCAGGTGCACTCGCCAGCTGAGGTGCGAGAGGTGGGTCCGCTGGAACCCACCTTCCCTGTCGTTCTATGTTTTGCATTATGTCATGACAGTTTGGGTTAGTAACATACAATACCATTCGCAATTAGTTGTAACAGCATGTATTAGTATTTCCATTAACCAAACACCCACATATTCACACCATTGAACAGCAAGCATAACACATGCATAATTTGAACAGCAATACACAGTCCAACAACATGCAGGGTTGATTGATGGCAACAGGCCATCAGGTTTGGATGTATGAACAGGGCAGATGCATCAACAGACATGCAAACATGTATGACCCATCAGGACAAATGTCCAGTGGTGTTAATTGTGATTGCACATACCAATTTCACTTGGAATGGATTATATGTGGTTATAGGGTGGGGTGAAGAAAATATTATTAACACCTTCGAATACCAATACATATGCTGTACATTTCTAATAGCTACAGATATATACACACTACTGTTCTAACTACAGTTTCCTATATGATAACTACTTCAATTTGGTGATAGGACTGTTACTGCTACATCAATATACATTTTATTGTTATTCATACACGTTCATATCTGGCTTTGTTCAGCTACATCATCCTGCTACATTTGCTTTATATAGCTATAGACAACTGTGGATGTTTGATATTTCAGACAATCATACTATCTGCATATTGCAGACTGAGAGCAACATATCCAGATTTTGGGATACACATTCCAGCTGCAGCAACACTTTAGACACATTTCGCAGTTTGGTTCTACTTGTCACATTCATTTCATTCTGTACTGACTGCAGTATACTTTATACAGGGGTTATTACTACTTTATTGGTGGATTCATAACTCTTTCTCACACCCTCTCACTTGTTTTCATTTTACTATTCAGGATGGTACTTACTTCTAGGTTTTATTGACATGTTTTACCTGTAGTTATTACAATCCTTTCCAGCAGTCTCACTTCTGTCATGTTTCAGTATTTCAACAGGGATATATTTCACACATGTGAGTTGCTCATCTTCTGCAGCTGTACTTTTCAGCCTGCTGCAGGTTGTGCACTATGATATTACAGGTGGGACATCTTTATTTCAGACTTTATTTTAGACATTTTCATTTTTCTGTTTGGATTTCAGACGGCAACACACTTTTGTAATCAAGCAATACTTGCAAACACTTTTACACTGTTACTTGCACATTTTATTACTTAGTGACTACACTGCACTCTTTTGATAACTGTCATACTTTTATATTTCTTTACAGTTACTGGGAGTGGATTACTGACCTGCCTGGTGGCGCAACCGCACCAGCCTATCGCCATAGGCTCTGTGGTTCGCAGAACGGACACCTGCAGCTGTAATATAAATGAAGTAATATTGGAATACACATCTCCATAATATCAGCTAATTTAATTTCTTACGTACATAATTAAATGTAACTTACTCAGTAGTGGGGCGTTGGGCATTTGCCTGGCCTCCTGTATCCAAAGGTTCAATCGGTCCTGCTTGTGTCTCTTCAGGTCCGCATGGTGGTGACGGACCTGCTCACCAGTCCTTGGAATCCCTGTGGCACTGGTAAGATCATGAGCCAACCGGTCCCACACCTCAGCCCTATATGCTCCCCACAGGACCTGGCCCTGCATGAGTTGGGCCTCATGATTGTGGACTAGGAGCCAGACCATGTATCTGGACTCCTCAACGCCCCACCTCTGTGCTTGAAAGCAACTACCCTCACCTACACCTGACATTCTAGCTGCAAGTCAGTTCTACAATCATTTATGCTGTGTATTCCCGCCTATGGGGCTTATATATGCTGTTTTTCCCACACTTATCTGTGATTGGCCATTTTGGAATTGTATCCATTTCACAAAACCTGCTTTGTCATACTCCACTTTCTATTCATTCCTATATATTTGCTATTACTGCATTTCTGAGTACAGCTGTCATAGCTTAGTGGTTCAGTACCTTGACTATGGTGCATGGTATCCTGGGTTCGAACCTGGCCACTATTTTATGACTGTCTAGACAGGCTAGGGGGTGTGTCTGTGTAAAGGCAGTTTTGTTACAGCTTGCTCAACGTTGCCCGTCGGTTAGCTTGTTGGCGCGGTGCATAGCTCCGCGCAAACAGGGTGCGCTGGTTTAAGCCTCATTTGGATATCAGCACACATATACGCTCAGCTCAGCTAGGGTCACACAGTCTCAGTGTGTAAAACCACTGCTCAGCTATGGGCACTCATTTTGCACCTGATAAACCACTGCTCAGCTACGGACACTCATTTTGCACCTGTTAAACCACTGCTCACCTATGGGCAGATTCACTCACCTTGTTAAACTGCAGCTCAGCTATAGGCACGTCTGGCATTTTTTATTGTTTTGTTACCTCACATTTCTTCAAAATAAATGGACTATTTCATTACATTTTACATAAAATGTGATTTTATATGTGTACATGTTTGTCAGGGACTTGTTTCGTGCTTATTTTGCTAAAAATAAAACTTGGTGTTGTGGGGGCTCGAATCATGAATGCCTGCTATTCAGCTGATGTCTCTACCGCTATGCTATTGCTTCTTGGCTTACTTTGCATATTTAGTTCTTATATGCTTTCCCACTGACTGCTAACTGTAGCTGCACTACGGGCACGCCAGCAAAGCGCACTCACGGGCAAACATCTTTACAATTTAAAAAAATATATAACATGTTCATTTATATATTTTATGTTCATAGTCTGTGGGGGCATGTGTTGTGTTGTGTTTATTCACATTTCCATGGACTCTGTCATGGGTGTTTACTTTGGGCACTTTTACTCTTCTGGGGGTGTGTCCGCTTGCAGGGCTCGGCCTACGGACACGCCCCTACTGTCTTACACGGACCGTGTTAGCCTTAGGTGTGATTCAGCATGCTCTCATGAATATGCAAAGCATGCTGACATCACTCCGTTTAACTGCAACCTCCGTGTAAGAGTTCTAACTCTTATACAGAGGCTTTGTGAATCCTTGCTAATGTCTTTCAGCTTTTCCCGGTTAGGGGTCGCCACAGTGGAACTCCGGTCTGCTAATGTTTGGCAGTGGATTTTTACGGTGCTGAGTTGCCAGCCCAACGCCCAACCTTCAAAGAAGGTATACGCATTCACGCGCACACCTACCTGCATGTCTTTATACGTCACTCGACCATGGTAAAGACATGCAGACTCCACACAGAAGGCGCTCCAGTCGAGAATCAAATTGGAGAACCTCTTGCTGTGAGGCGACAACGCTAACCGCTGCACCACTGCGGCCATGTACAATGTTACTGAAATAAGGAATGTGAATTCACAAAGGTTTATATACAGATAACTAAGATAAAATTCCCTGAGTGTCATTTACCTAAAGCACAAGACTGAGGAAAACACAATGATTACTGTTTTCCTTAGGAGATTACTGCCAGTGTGCTTTCTAAGTGTGTGCTAAGAGCAATTAATTTATTTTAGATTTCTCTCTTCTTCAACTTGATGCAGCAGTGGAATTGTTATATATATGATCAGGGATGGGTGTGAGGGGATTGCTCCCTGCAAAAATCACTTGCAGTTTAATGTTTCACCCTTCTGTGTTTCAGGCATTAAGTTTCAGTCTTTGGTTCCTTGAAGTTCTGAAGTTTGAGATTCCATAGTGGAAACATTTAAAAGAACTCTAAGAAGCAGTTATTGACAGACAGGCCTGGTATCCTAAAGTCCTTTATGTCACAAAGAGTTTGATTTGACTGAATAACTAAACAACAACAAAGAGACATAAGTTTCACGTGTTAGCTTAGTAAAGTGTTGAACAGGGTAGAAGAATCCTTTGTGACTGGTGGAACTAAATTTCACTATATATTAAACTGATTTTAAATTATTTTAATTAGATTTGTTGGTATGTGTGTTCGTTTATGTATTACTGGTAAAGTAGAAGGAGATCAAATTTTTTAACATCTGATATATTTGAGTTTTTGTAAGGTACATTGCAGAGGAAGAGTGAAATATGATGGGTTTATCCATATAGTTTTAATAAGAATATTATTAAAACAGTTAACAAAAATAAATGCAGGATACTATATAAATGATGTAAAAGATAAAGAAGTGAAAGAAAGCGGTTCTTGTCTTCTTTTTATGTAATTAAATATAAAATGGAGGGATTTCTCTGTCAGTACATGTTAGAACTGGTGAGTATAAACACTGAAAAAAGAGGCTGTAGAGAATGATGCACAATCATTTCAGACGCTCTTGATCACAAATATGACATTATTTTACTATTTACCCTTTGTTTGACTATGTTGAGTGGTACTTCCATAACTGAAATGGCCAATACTTATAGCAGGAACACTTTATTACAAGTGTGGCTTATTGTGGGCAATACTGAGGTACTAGATTTATCCATGGTTCACTATCACTGCTGCCTAATATTTTAGTGTAATTTTCAAGTGTAGTGGCTGTACCTGCAAACATTGTATTTTCTCGCAGTGTCTTGCAAAGCTTACGTCTCTGTGGAAGGGAAATACACAATAATTGAAACAGAATGTACATATTAATGTAGTGAAAAGCACACAATGCAACAAATAAAAATATTGAGTGGATTCTGCAGTTAAACATATGGTGAACCACACCATTTTCACTTATTCCCAAATGGCCACCTGTTTCCAGATCAACAATCCTGTCTCCTTCTTCCTTTGAGAGCAGGAGGTTCATAGTGAGTATTTCTCCAGTAAGTTCTAAAAATAGAAGTTTGAGATCTGCCTCTTGTAGTAAAGTGAAATGTTTTTGTTGTTTTATGTGGCTGTAGTCAAGGTGTTCCTAAGTTTGGCATATTAAAGTTCTCTATTAGTCATGGGTCTAGAATATGAAGCTGAATGCTACCTTTTCAAGTGGACAGAACAGCGAAACATTCATCCTGATCTCTGTTTGGGATGATTTTACTTAGTCATTTTTCAGTTGTAGCCCTATGCAAAGGGCTGGTTGTGCTGTTCCCCTGCAGCCTATTATATTGCACTACAAGGTCACTGCACTTTGGGCATGCATAAAAACCTCCCTAACAGGAATCCCCCAACTGCAACCATGTTTTTGACTTAATTTAGCAGCTACTACAGTCTCCACTCCACTGGCAATGTTTCTGCTCTCCTTGTTTACTTGTTAGAGTAGTTACTTTGATAATTTCAATATACTCCTGTTGTGTTGTACCTGCTCAGTTCCTTATGTGCACACACTGCACAGTTCTGATACATAGACATCACAGTCAGGAATAGTTTTTGCTACTGCTGCAATATTATGACACTCTTCTTTCATAAAATACACTAGTTGATATGCTGTTTCAGCAAGATGGTGGGCATTGGTACTAGTCTTCTATTTTCCTTCTGACTTGCCATCTGTCAGGAGAGAAGAATATTAAATAGGTTATTAATAATTTTGCGTTTTTTCTTTACCATTAATCATCTCTTGATCTTGTTATCATTATTTAAGTTTACATCACTGAGTACTTTGGCTATATGAAAAGAGGGTATGTATCACTTCACCTAAAACTCATTTCACCTAAACTCATTTCACCGAGACCAAATCACCTAAAGTTCATTTCACCTAAAACTCATTTCATCTAAAACTCATTTCACTGACAAGTAGTACAATAAGGCAAGTCAAAGGTATATGTCCTTTTCCCCACTGTAGTGTGATCCTGGTGTTAGTATATATAGTTGGGGGGTGGGGGGCACAGCCCCCACATTGGGGGGTGTTGGGGGCATAGCCCCCCACTTACTTTGGTTTTATGGTGTCTAGTTTTGTTTTACATTATTTGGTAAAAGTCAACTAGGTGGGGGGCTATGCCCTCCACACCCCCTTAATATATATACTAACACCAGGATCGCACTACAGTGGGGAAAAGGACATATACCATTGAACTGCTTTAGATTACTACTTGTCAGTGAAATGAGTTTTAGGTGAAATGAATTTTAGGTGAAATGAACTTTAGGTGATTTGGTCTTGGTGAAATGAGTTTTAGGTGAAGTGATAAGTACCCAAAAAGAGAGGCCAGGATTTCACTCAGTTTGCTTTCAGTACTCCTTCCTCTTTAGCTAGCTTAAATGTTTACTAATGAAACTGCTACAACTATCATCTAATACCATAGTTCTCCTCCCAGTCAAACACAGACCATTGTGCCCATAGATCCTCACATGGCTACCAGATAATGTCTAGTCTTGAATGAAGCAAAAGCTATGAGCTCTGCAGTAACTGTATAGACATTTGCTGAATCTTACAAAGCAAGGAACCCTATCCTCATTCATTTCATAGTAAGACAGCACCTGTGACACAGTTTGTGCATGTGCTATGTGTTGTTTGTCCTGTACTACTTGTCTTATACACCTACTCAGCTGTGCATTCTCCTTTGTTATTTTAATCTCTTTCCCAGTGAGATAATTTATTCTGAAATGCACATGGATCACATGTTTTTACCCCATCTAGCTCCTCCTGCATTTCTGAAGATTCATTTCTTGTCCTTTCATGCTCTCACGAGACTCCTGTGATTACTCCTAAGAATGCATTTCACTCCCAAAATAAAGGCGGTATCTTCATCATATTAATCGCTGCTGTAGCCTTAGCTATAGGAGTTATATCCTGCTGACAAGGATATAACAGCTGATCAGTTTTCAAAGTTTTAGGGCATATTTCACACACCCAAACTGTCAAGTAGCTCAAGCTGAGCTGACTAACAGACAAGTTTGGGTGCGAAGCCCTTCAGAGCCTAACAAGTGAATAGCTGTCTAATCACATACATATCAAAGTAGTCTACTGTGCTGGTGGTGGTGGGATATGTATATCCAGGCCGAGTAACTTGTGTCTAGATCACACTAGTGGTTGCCGTTCCACATACAGTACCTTGGTATGAACCCCCAGAATGAGGTTGTGCATTGGACCCGTCGCAGTGTGCTGACCAATGGGGCATGCTACTATGTTGTATGGAATGTGGCAGGTATTGTTGCACAGGTGTTGGCTGAGCACTGATATCTAGCCATGTACTTGTGTATCCACCAAGAGACACACACATGCTACATATGGGAGTAGTAGTATATCACTACAATTGAGTATCATGTATAGTATGTGTGCCATATATTGCTGACATAGTCTGCTGATATCCTGTTTGTGTTCTCTTCCAGGGACATGGCGCATCAGCGTAATCCTGCCTACTCTGCAGCAGAAGATGAGGAGATACCAGAGCCTGGTGCGGATTATGACATACTGTTTTCCCGCACCAGCCAGAATCAGCAGGAGAGGGCTGCACTGTGGCAAGACCTTGTCCGTAGGGTAAATGACATTGGCACGCATAATAGGACATATGAGCAGGTACGACATCACTGCAGTGATTTAATCAGAAATGTCCGTCAGCGTGCGTCAGATATCCACAGGCAACAGGTTTCCACAGGAGGTGGGGTGGCCACACATCCCCCCATCACCAGACTGGAGGGGCTACTCCTAAGTGTTGTGGCTCCAGCCCCGGAACAGCAACAGCAATATACCTGCATCATGATGGAGGCTGGATGCACACAGCAGTACGACATGGAGCGTGCAGGTAATATGCCATATGTATACTTGACTGTTCTGTACACTGTTAATTTATGCATGTGTAAGGTGTGTCTGTGGTATGTAGCTGTCAACATAGTATGTAACTGTGCAGGTGTGATATTGCCAATATCAGCAGCTGACGTGTGAAAGGCAACTGGTGTACTACTGCACTGTATCATATGCAGTATCAATGGCACAGTTGTGCCCACTGATATTAATCTCCTCATTTCTGCAGGTCCCTCCGGTGTTACAGCAAGGCAGCCCATCCATGCTGGTGAGTGTGTTTTAACAATACCTATAATAGTCCTGATAGTGCTAGTAATACTAGTGTAACTCAGTAGTGCTCTGTGTGTATACTGCGGGGTGTGCATGTGTGCATATGTGCCTGTGTCCATGTGTGCATGTGTGCATGTGTGCCTGTGTCTACATGTGCATGTGTGCCTGTGTGCATGTGTGCATGTGTCCATGTGTGTGCACGTGTGCATGTGTACACATGTCCATGTGTGCATGTGTGCATGTGTGCATGTGTCCTCGTGTGCCCGTGTGCATGTGTGCATGTGTGCCTGTGTCCACGTGTGCAAGTGTGCATGTGTGCATGTGTGCACGTGTGCATGTGTGCCTGTGTCCATGTGTGCATGTGTGCATGTGTCCATGTGTGCATGTGTGCATAAGTGCATCACTGGTAACATTGTGTAGACATTGTAAACTGTGTTTCCTGTCTTCCTCCCACAGGTTCTGGTGCTGCTCTGGTGTCCTGCAGCAGGGAACCTGAATCTGGTGCCACAGCTACTGATAATGTTGATATCTGTGTAATGGCACAGGAAGGTGTGTCAGGGTCCGTCATTGGTCAGCCAATTGACAGTACACAGCTGTCAACCCCATCATTGCGCACAGTCATCCTGCCAGTACATCCTATGTCACCATTGTCCCTAGGTGATGGACAGGATACAGTGGGCATTGACCAGGGTAATGTGGTATCTGTGGCACATGCTTCCCCACACAGCAGCCATGGGCAGGGTCCTGTGATGGTACCACACAGACAATTGCCCATGGGTTCTCGTGGGAGCATCCGTGGGCGTACTGCCTCTGGCAGACGTGCCCAAAGAGGTCTGTCAACCTCAGCTATGTTTCAGGCTGTCATGCAGGCACAGTCGCGTATGGAAAGGTACACCAGACAGGGTCTGAGGGAGCTGAGAGCATGTCGCACAGCCATAACTGACAGTATGCATGACATCGCGGATGCTATTCGTAATTTCACTGATGTCATAGACAGACGTTGTGGGGATATATTACAGCAGTTCCACAACCACATGTCCATGAGCCAGGGCAATGGTGGGCGGTTGCAGCATCGATGTGGCCGTATGCCAGCAACTGCAGCAGCTGGCAGTCGGCGCGGATGACAACAGGCCCGCGGATGCCCCCATAGTGCCAGCAGCAGCCCCAGCAATGCTGGGTCTGTGCTGTCATCGGAACGCCCCAGGAGACCACATGCACGTGGCTCTGGACAGTCCCAACAGGGACCTGTGTCCAGTCAACACACTTCCGCTTCTGATGATAGTACCCAGTCTGGCTTAGTACCGGATACGGTCCATAGCACCCCTGCCAGGCACACGTACCGTGTCCATGCCTACAGACACTGATCTGTATGACCTGCCAGGTGCAGTCTGTGGCTGTCCACAAACTCCTGTATATGGCAGCCATGAGGTGGAACTGTGTGCGTGCATACACACATTCAAAATGTTAACACCTAGGGCTACCACATACACGCACACACTGCACCAACAGTGCCCCACCCTGTACTGCTGTCCCTCACCAACACACATACACACACATGTCAATTGGTGGTATCAGTGGCAGACTCAGGCATACCTAATTCACACCCTGTGCATATGATGAAACTGTGCCACCTCCTGCAATCTCCAACATCAGTGCAGGAACAGGTAAACACATTGCTGATGCACAGGGTGACTACATAGAAGTGTATTAGTAGTATCATGTTGGTAACAGTACAGTGTGCTGATATGACTGTGTTTATATCCCAGCATGCCTGATGCAGTAACCATATGACTGTCCTGAATTGTTATCTACACCCATAGTAAGTACCAAAGTGTAACAGCTGCACATTATTGCATACCGGTGGTAAGGATGTCAACAGATAGCCACATACATGGGTAGCACGGGGGAAGCTAATGGAAGTAGTGATATGCAATGATGGACATGTATTGTAATGGTGGCAGTTGCCCACAACGACTATGCAATGTGGATGTTTGCATGTTGATATGTTTGCAGTACCAATGTAATCCAAATCACAATTAACTATGACATAATATCAGTTCTACCATGGACATCTGAGCTGTGCATTCCTGGGTACATGTTGATAGTGCCTACATATTTGCACTGTTACCTACTGTTAGTGTTACCCTTCTTTGTTGTACAATGGACTACTTCCAGCCCTGCTTACTGTAGCTTTGTTTGCATGCATGTTCACTTGGGGTTCCCTGGAACACTGTTTCCACCTGCAATGCAGAGTTACAGTGCTTCTGTGGACTCCTAGTGACATCTGCATAGCGCATACGTATGTCAAGTTTACACATGACAGAACATCACTGTCTGTCCTATTTGCATGTACGTTGCCTGTGACACATTGCACATGTCTTACCTGGCATTTACCCACGTGTGCAGTCATATATGCCAGTGCTATGAAATCAGTAGCAGTACACCCACACATACACACCTTCAGTATGTTGTTCCCCATTGGCCCTATGTGTTGGTAATCACCATGGCAATCACACTACTATGGTAGCATGTGCAAAGGTAACCTGTGAATCACCTCTATGGTCCAGTTGTGGTTTATGTGAGTCATGTGGCAATGTCACAGCTGCCACATGTATGCAGTCAACCCTCACCCCTGGTCAGGAACGTACAACACATGTGTGGGATGCCACCACACAGCCAATCTGGGGACTGAGCACTCTGAACCCAGTAATGCCATACCCTGTCAGGTGGCATGACATACTACAGTGACTACAATACCAGTCTGACATAGACCCGCACTGACAGCAATCTGAACACACTGGGGCATACTTGGAGACTCAGAATAGCATCCTGCCTGAGCATCACACACCTCCACAGCTGGCACACAGGCATGTTACATCGAACAGAGCACATGCCACACATGGCACACACATCCCGTGTGCCACACACTCACAGCCTGTAGGGCTACACAACACACCTGCTACAGATGTGTCAGGTACCTCTCTTGGCTGCTGCAGTAGGGTCCCGCTCAACAGGCTGTACATGGTGAAGGTCACAGTGATATGCCTGTGGGGCACTATGGTCCACCACAAAACACATGCATACAGGTCAGTCAGAGGCATGGACACATATGACTCAGTCATTGACCATGCCACTATGGATGACCTGAGACATACCTCCCTGGACTACATGACAGGGAACATAGAAGGGATCTCTCAGCATGTGGCACGGGCCAGTATGAGCCAGATCTTGGTTGCCATCATACCCTCACCAGGTATGCTACCACTATATGTAGGAAGGATGTTCTATGTCTACATTCTGCTCAGTCTCCAATGTCATTCATAGGGTATCCACTGGCTGTCAACGTGTGCTTACATGCTAGGGAAACCACAATGATTTGCGAGGGGCAGCTTGCACGTGATACCCATGGGCCATTGTATATTGGCGAAGCACCTTGATACACACATAGTGCCTTTTGCTGCAGGACACGGATTACATAGCCACCTCCACGGGTATCACACAGGATAGGACACTAACAATGATGCTACACAACACCAGCAGTGTACACCTCAAGATGCATGCACTGGACACTGTCCTCAGCACGGTGAACTGCAATGTCTGTGCAGTACCAGAGTCCTGATTCACGGCTCACAGGTGCAACCCATCACTGCCAGGTTATACCTCATACCATGCCTGTCAACCCCTACACATGTAACACACATGGACAGGGGGGTGGCATCCCAAGGCACCACAGATACACACACCTCCAGGTTGTTGGCACAGCACAAAGCATCAGGGCCTATTCATGTGCAGCTAACAGTGTGTTGGACTGCCTTCTGGTTCATAGCCTGGCACACACAACCCTCCCATACACAGGAAACCCACCTATCCTCCATAACAACACTGGCAATATGACAGTCTCAAGAAATGTCTTTATATGGCTGGACTGTATTCAGCCAAACATTGTGCGTGAGCATTACTGTAGCTACAACACACTAGCTGAAAGGTTCCCAGCATGTGGTCACTGAATTGCAGTGGAATAACATGTTACCACTCCCACAACAGGTGGGAACCTGTTCATCGACTACATGTAGACTATATGGCCCAGACCAGATGTGTATCCCCTGCTGTAGGTATTTTACCATATACAACCCACACTGTATAGACACATACCGCGTGTGGCCCCTGCACAGTAAGACACAGTCATATTGTTATGCATTGTGAATACCATTCATCCACTCGAGGCACGTGTCAGACATGGTAACTACTGCAGGTCACAGGTATTTATGTGTATGTGTCACACATTATCATGTGTGCATTGCCATTGCTGGTTTAGGCAATGGCATGCATTGTTATGCACAAAGACCCACACAAGGTCATATTGTTCATAGGTTCATAGGTTCATAGGTTTATACTAGGCTATCTGCCCTAAGGCATTTATAAGCCTAGCCCAAATTTTTGTGGCTTACGCCACCCATTATATGAAAAAATACTGTGCCCATTAGTTTGTTGTGCCTCTGTCCAGCAGTGACACAGAGATGATTCCCGGGGTAAACCTATGATCTCCCATCCACAGGTCTAGATTTCTCTTGAACAGAGTCAGCGAGGTGCTCTGCCTCACATGGACCGGGATTTTATTCCACAGCATAGGGAGTCTCTGAGTGATAAATCTATCCCTCCAGCACGTCCTATTTATATCCGTGCTAAGGTTTAAGTCGCTTGCTCTAGTGGTTTTGGTGGATTTGGATTTTTGAGGTGGAGCATGTCCATTAATTCCGGGTTGGACATGGCCTTGTATGTCAGGCACATGTCACCTCTGAGCAGACGGTATGCGACTGAATAGAGCTGGAGTTTCTTCAATCTGGCAGCATATGACAGATTTTGGAGTCCTTTATCCTTTTGGTGAGGAACTTTTGGGGTCTCTCCAATTGCTGCAGATGTCGGGTGAGATACATCCCGAATGGGGCATTGTACTCAATCATTGGTCTGATAAGTGAAGAGTACAGGGAACAATGACCTCACTAGATCTGGATGTGAATCCCTTCATGATCAGGTGGGCAATGTAGAAGGTCTTTCTAACCACTTTAGCAATGTGAGTGTCAAAAGAAAGGCCACTGTCAACCTGGGTCCCCAGGTCCCTGATAACCTCTTCTGTGCTTAGTGGATTGCCACCTATATGGTAGCTTGGGGTTACCTTGTTTTTCCCAAGGGTATGACTATACATTTTTGGTGTTTAACTTCAGGCCATGGCTCTGGCACCAGCTATCTGTTTCCGTGAGTCCCTTCTGAAGGATATCCGTGTCCGATGCACTTTCCACTATGGCGCCCAGTTTGCAGTCGTCTGCAAACTTTGTCAGCCAAAGTCCTCCCATGTTGGCCTGTACTTCTGAGAAGTAGATGCCAAACAATAGGGGGCCAAGGACCGAGCTCTGTGGGACACCACTTGTGACCGGCTTGGAGTCTGACATAGCGCCAGCAACTCTAACCCTGTGGGTTCTGTCCTTAAGCCAGTTTGCAACCCATCTTGTGACATATGGGTTTACATTTAAGCTGGTAAGTTTTCTACAATACCGAGTGGGGTATTGTGTCGAAAGCCTTGCAAGGTCAAGGTAGGCTGTATGGACTGCCTTTCCTCATCAATGGCCTTGGTGACTGTTTCAAGAAGTCGACCAAGTTTAAAAGGCATGATCTTCCCTTGACAAAGCCAAACTGGGTCGGGTCCAATGTCTGCAAGTCCCTATATCTTTGTTTATGAGCTCCATTATGATCCTCTCCATAGCTTTGCAGACTAGTCTTGTTAAGCTTATGGGGCGGTAATTACCAGGGTCTGTAGTGGCGCCCGCCTTTGTGGAGTGGGACCACAGTTGCCGTCGCCACTCCTTGGGCACGTATCCTGTGGTAAGGCTGAGATTAAACAGCTGCCTTATGCGGGTTTAATTCCTCATTTAGCTCATGTAGCACACAGCCGGGACACCATCCGGTCCCATTGATGCTGTGTTTTTAGCTTTAGAGAGAGCAGCTTTCACCTGCGCATTTGAGATGTCCGGGAGGCTACACTCGGCTGGGATAGTTATCTCTCCTTTGGGGAGAGGGGTGAAGTTTGCACTGAACCTGTCTGCCAGTATGTTGGCAATGTCTGTGGGTTCAGTGATTTTTGTATCATTTTGGACTAATTCTGAGCATATCTGGGAGTTTCCACCCAGGTTCCTAACATAGCTGAAAAGGCCTTATGATTGTCCTTTGAATCCATGGCAATTTTTCTCTCAAAATTGGCCTTAGTTGATTTTATGAGTGCTCGTATTTTTTACTAATAATGATCAGGGTGACTTCCTTTTATGGATTTTGTTCTATCATGTAATAGCTTTCTCCTCTTATTGTAAAGTTTGTTAATGGCTGGGGTCCACCAGACTGGACGCTTGCCCTTTGTGAAAGAGTCTTGGTTTTATTTGGGATTGCCTGATCCATGCAGTCCTGGAGGTGTTCATAGAAGGCATTTGTAAGGGCTTCCGCAGCTTGGGTTGTGGTTTCCACTGGCTCAGGGGCCTTGAAGGATACCACACCAGTCTTGAGTAGTGTGAAGTTTGCTTTAGAGAAGTTCTTCACTATGGTCTTTTGTTTGGGGTGGGGGATGTGGATTTCCAGTGAGATTAGTTTATGATCAGATCTCACCAATGAGGGATATACTTCGTGTGGAGCATTTTGTCCCCATGTTTGTGACAATGAGATCTAGTATATTTTCTCCTCTCGTGGGAACAGTGACTAGCTGTTCCATGGCATTTGAATTTATGAACTCCAGGAACCGTTGGACTAGAAAGTTAGGGCTTGAGTAATGTTCCCAGTCTATATTCGGGTAGTTGAAGTCACCCAATATGATGGTGTTTGAGATACATTTATACCCTCCAGTGTCTTCAGGAAGGCTGTGTGGGGTTCCTGAGTTTGAGAGGGTGGCCTGTAGCATGCTACAATTTGTAGAGCAGTTTTGCCTATGGTTAGTTGCACCTGGATGGTTTCAAGCTTCATGCGTTGCCACCAACCTGGAGGTGTGGGTATCCTTTATGAATATGGATACACCCTCCTTTTGGTGTGGTCCGGGTTTTGGGGCTGGCATGATATGAGGTAAAACCTAATAGTGCCGGGTGCTCTCAGGAGCCTTGAACCAGGTTTCAGTTACAGCACAGACATCGATGTTCTCCATACTGAGAAGGGCCTCGAGTCGTGCATTTTGAGATTTAGACTTCTGGCATTGAGCAGCATTACCCTCAGTTTCTTCCCATTTTGTTTTCTAGGGTGGTAGGTTTAGAATTTGAGCCTTGCCTAAAAAGGCACTATGGGGTGGCAAGAGCCTTAGCCAATATCCGGAATCCCAGGGTGACAGGTGCAAGCCCCCTTGCAAAGCAGCGTGGCTTGTCAAGCATGTCATCCCAGGCAGACAGACACTGGATCCCCTTTGAATGACACCAGACATTAAGCCAATTGTTAAAGCTGATCATCTTGTCTCTATATTGTGGCATCATTCTTGGTGAAGGAAGGATACTGCTCAGGGTTAGGGTCATACCTGCCTGGGCTACATAATCAGAGAGCTCCTCTATGTCTCTTTTCATGTAGTCCAGGGAGGTGCGTCCCAGGTCGTTCACACCAGCATGGACAATGACTGTGTCATATTTGTACTTGCCGTGGAGTGACCTGAGTGCTTGTGTTATGTGGCGGATTCTAGCCCGATAGGCAGCTTACTGTGACCCTCTCCTTGTTCAGCCTGGTGAGTGGGACGTCAGTGTGTCTGACTATGGAGTCACCTATGACAAGTATGTTTGGTGTTGTATTTGGCCTTAAGGGCTGTGACTGCTTTGCACACTGCTTTTGTGGTTTATGTGTTGCTTGTGGGGTGTCTTGAGGTAGCAGTTGTTTGGGTGTCTGCTTTGGAGGCCTCTGCTGTTTAGGTAAATTTTACTCAGAGCCTCAGTATGTCTTTGTGTGTTTATGTGTTTGATTCAGTGGAGTGGTAGCATTATGTGAGGCTGGTTTTGTGGTGTGTGTAGTTGCCTTCTCCTCCTGTCTGGTCTTGCCAGTCCTGAGTTGAGAGAGCTCAGCCTCCAGTTTGGCTAAATAGCTGCATCTCTCAAGTATTTGTGTTATGTGGGAGGAGGAGAGGGTTGTCTGTGTACATGAGGCAGTTATAACATTGCCTCAAGATTCCCAGATTCACCAGCTGGACTGGAGGAGATTGACAACTGACCTTTGGACATGCTAGAATAATATTGGGAAATCCTTAATTGAAAACAAGGGCCAGTGGGGAGTGAGGGTGTAGTGCTTTTAATTTTTAGTGCTGACTTATATAATTGCTTTAGTGAGCAAGTGCCAGGTAACTTGAGTGCAATGTGTTACAAGTAACTAAATGCAAAACGACAAACAGTAACTTTCTTTCAAGTGAAACAAGGAAATAAGTACAGTAAGCAATGCAGATATCACTAGTGATCCACAGAAGCTGAGAAGTTGCATTAGGTGGAATTAGCTTCCAGGAAATAACAAGCAAACAAACAACAAGCATATAAACAAAGCTAGATTCAGCAGGCCTGGATCTAGTCTATGCTAGAGCAAACAAGGTGTACCAATTTCAGTAAGATACAGTTCAAATATTCAGGCACTATAAACCTTTAACCAGAAATTCCCAGCTCAGAAGGGCAGAGTCCAGCCTCTTCTCCCACAAGAGTGCAGACCACGAACCTTCTTAATGTAAAATAACTGGCCTGAAGCCCAAGTGCCTAAACCAGAACTAATACACTTGGACACTGGGCTCTCAATCAGCAGTTCCCAACTTAGAAGGATGAAAGCTACCTGTCCTGCCACCACAGTGCTTGCCACAAACCTTCCTAATGTAAAACAGCTGGTCTGAAGCCCAAGTGCTTAATCCAAAAGACTTAGAATGATAGCTACACTTTAATCAAGTTACAACCAAGCAGTAATAAATACCATTGAATACTTTAGAGAATGTCTGGATTAGTGCTCAAGTTACACAAACAAAGCTAGATCCAGCAGGCGAATCCAGTCTATGCCACAGCAAACAAGGCACCAACTTCAGTAAGAAACAGTTCAGATATGCATGCACTATAAGCCTTTAACCAGAAATTCCCAGCTCAGAAGGGCAGAGTCCAGCCTCTCCTCCCACAAGAGTGCAGACCACGAACCCTCTTAATGTAAAATAACTGGCTTGAAAGCCCAAGTGCTTAAACCAGAATTAATACACTTTTAGAATAACAGACACTGAGCCCTCAATCAGCAGTTCTCAACCTATAAGGATGTAAGCTACCTGTTCTGCCACAACAGTGCAGACCACAAACCCTCTCAGTGCAAAACAACTAACTGGTCCGAAGCCCAAGTGTTTAAACCAAAAGGCTTAGAATGAGTTACACCAAGCAGTAATAAATACAATTGAGTATTTTTAAGATGAGGCAATAGTAAAATGAAGTAGGTAGAAACACAAGTACAGTAAAAGCAGATGAAATTTTTTTTTTTTTTTTTTTTATCTGAACAAGTGCTGAGATCAAAGAAACAGATTTGAGTGCTGAAACTAGAAAACTGGCTAATTATAAGAAAAAAAAAAACAAGCTAGAAGGCTTCCCTCAAACACAGAAGGGCTTGGGGGCTCAGAAGCTTACAAATAGTCTATACCACTTAACAAGAAAGGCAGGAAATAAGCTTAATTTTTTTTTTCTGTTTGTGTGACACAACCACACATGGCAGTTGTGGGTTTCCAAAACATACCTATCTGTGCTCTGACAATGGTAATAGACCCAGTAGCGGAGCGCACTATTGGCATTACTGGCCAAGTAGCCCTGTTTGGCTGTGCTGATAGTGTGGTGACATCCCCTGTGTTTACTGGGGGAATATGCAGCATCTGGTGTATTGTAGTATTTGCCAAAAGGATCTGTTTTCTCACACTTGCAATTACACACACACTACTACCCCCACCCCCCCACACACACACACACACACTTGCCATTTGCAGGATTCATACCCCTACCTAACTATGTCACGACACATGAGAAAAACGCATTAGCAAAGTGCACTATTCGGATTACTAGGAGGTTCCTCTTCTCCGGCTATACTTAAAGGGTGCTGACATCATCAGTGTTTGGAAAGGGTAATGTGCATCATGTAGTGTGATCTCCTGATTGCCAAAAAGCACATGTTTTTTATACAGAATTGCACACACACAAGTTCCTCACATCCAAACACACACACTCTTGCCATTTGCAGGTTTCAAACTCCTCCCTAACTATGTTATGACACTTGAGAGAGACGCTTTAGCAGAGTGCGCTATTCAGATTATTGGGAGGTGTTCCTTCTCCAGCTGTATATATAGGGTGCTGACATCATCAGTGTTTGGAAAGGGTAATGTGCATCATGTAGTGTGATCTCCTGATTGCAAAAAAGCACATGTCTTTCATACAGAATTGCACACTCACAAACTCCCCACATCCAAACACACACTTGCCATTTGTAGGTTTCAAACTCCTACCTAACTATGTTATGACACTTGAGAAAGACGCATTAGCGAAGTGCACTATTCGAATTACTAGGAGGTTTCCCTTCTCCTGCTGTACTTATAGGGTGCTGACATAATCTGTGCTTAGATAGGGGAATATGCATCCTGTAGAGTGCTTTCACAGTTGCCAAAAGGGACATCTCCCTCACACAGACTTGCACACACACTAACCCTCCTCCACACACACTGGGCAGTTGCAAGATTCAAACCCCTACCTAATTATGTTATGAGACTCATGACAGACGCATTAGCAGAGCGCGCTATTCGCATTACTGGGAGGGCTTTCTTCTCCTGCTGTACATATAGGGTGCTGACATCATCAGTGCCTAGATAGGGGAATGTGCATCCTGTAGAGTGTTTTTACAGTTGCCAAAAGGGACATCTCCCTCACACAGACTTGCACACACACTAACCTCCCTCCACACACACTGGGCAGTTGTAGGATTCAAACCCCTACCTAACTATGTTATGACACTCGTGACAGATGCATTAGCAGAGTGTGCTATTCGCATTACTGGGAGGGTTCCTTTCTCCTGCTGTACGTATTGGGTGCTGACATCATCCGTGCTTAGATAGGGGAATGTGCATCCTGTAGAGTGCTTTCACAGTTGCCAAAAGGGACATCTCCCTCACACAGACTTGTGCACACACATCAACCCCGCTCACACACACACACACACACACACACACACACACACACACACACACACACACTGAGCATTTGCATGGTTCGAACTCCTACCTACCAATATTATGACATTTGAGGGAGACGCATTAGCAGAGCGTGCTAACCAAATTACTGGGCATCTGGTCTGCACCTGCAGTATTTATAGGGTGCTGACATCTTTATTTCTACAGAGGTATGTACATCTAGTACTACCTGTCAGTGGGGGATAGCATATATATGCATTTGCAGCCACCTACGTCAGGGTCAGATATGCACATCGCACTGGCAGGTTATGTTCTATACCATGCTTCGTGACCACAGGACCTGTAACACACAACACAACCAGTCCAGAACACCACTCTTACATCCAGGACACACACTTTGCTTCCCTGGGAACAGTGCCGGGATATGCAGGTGTTCACATACACCATTCCAATTGTTAACATCAGGTACAGGCATATTGTGTGTGGGAACTACTCAGGCCTCTACCACTTTACCCTACAGCCACTACAATTTGTGGGTCCATGTGCTATGGCAGAACCACTCACCACAGCCACATGGGGGAATACATATTGCGCCTGTCCATCTGCAACATGGGTACTCACTGTTCCACACCAGCGGTAGACCACCATTGTTGATATCTGACCATACCCACCTTTCCCTGGACATCCATATCCCATCCCCACCCCCAGGCAAGGTTGCCACTGCAAACAAACTGTATTTAGCACAAGCAGACTCTACACTTGTGAAGACTGGGGTGGACGACTTCAAAGAACCCATGCTGGGGGACTATACTGGCCACTCTGCATAATCCTTGACAATTGCATTCTATGAGCATGTGTAAGGTTTGCATTGATCATGCTATCCCACATATACCCATGACTGCTCAACAACAAGACACCTGTCAGGTGTACACTAGCCATATATGAGCCATCCAACAGACAGAGTGAGCTAATACATTGCAGAGCTGTAGCCCACAGAGGGAGGACATCTGTGAACAGTACCGGCACGACACTTCATTCCCACATAATCATCACAACACAGTGTTGACAGTGGAATTGTCCAGACAATGCAGATAGGGATCCCCTCAGTCTGTTATTGATGCCCACTTACTGTTAGAGGTCCTCAGCAACCCTCTTCCAGCACACACCAACAACATGGCTGTGGCTTAGCACATTCAAACCCTGGAATCTCCACTGTGCCCCTGCTTGACAGAGGCACAGCTCACTAGCCTCACACGTTGCCTTATGTGACCTACTTTACAGTGGCACAGTAGCCTACTGTACTGGGGATGCAGATGCCAAGCACACTCTGGCTAAGCTGTCATTCCCTAGGGCAACAAGCCCAGTATTGACCTCTACACCCATATGTTCAATTGTCAGATGCATAATATTTGTTGTGCTGTTAGACTGTTTGCAGGTCTTTATTGCCATAGCATTCCCTGTTCCTATGAACAACTTGTGTATCTGTGGAAGATGTTTGAATATGAGGCGATCCACTATATCACTTATGTCTCTGTAGTCATTTACTGTGTGCACTGGGCAGATTGCTGTGTTGTGGTTGGTTCCTGGAATGACACGTACAAATACCAGATATGTGTGGCCAACTGCTAAACGGAGATATGGCCTAAGTGTGTGAGCATGCCCAGTTCAGCCTTTCCATAGCATGTTGTCTGACATATGCCTCATTTATCAAAGTGTGCGAGCATACCCAGTGTGAGCTTTCCATATGTTGAACTCTGAAGTCCACCACATATTTGGGTGTGTGTGAACTTCAACAATATCTCACGTTTATGGTTGTGTGTTGGGTGTCATGTTGTGTACTAACTGGCCAACTGCTTTGTGTCTGCCACAACAGGGATTATACTGTGCCTGCAGGGATTGCATGGGATACTCTGCATACAGTTGTCAACATCCTTTTATAATGACCTAACACTGTAGTACCGTATAGTGTACTGGTTCAGTACTTTCACTGCAGTGGACAGTATCCTGGGATTTAGTCCTATCACTGCTTGACATCTTCATAGTGAGCACAACAGACTGTGTAGGGGCCAGTTGTGCACATGTGACCATGTTGCATTATGTTCAGATATGGACTACCTACACCAGGCTTGTCCAACATTGGTAGTGTATTCCACAACATAGGTGGACATTGGCAAACACTAGCGATGTTCCCTAGGCCATTTTTGATGCTAGTCACAGAGTGTGTTTGTCCTTCAACATACATTGTAACTGGAGTTTGCCATGACATATGTCATGGTTAGTATACTGTGCCTCCGTCTACCTCTGACATAACAGTGATACCCAGGGTTAACCTACCATCTCCCATCCACTCATCAGGATTCCTCTTGAGGGGTGTCGATAGGTGACTCTCTGGCTAACCTGTACTGGGAGTTTACTCAAGAGTGGGGGTGCCTTCTGTTTTATGGATCATTCTGTACAGCTTGTCCTATGTATGTCAGTGCTGGGGTTCAGGTCTCTCATGTGCATAGCTCACTGCCATTCAGATTGTACAAGGTGCAGCATGTTCATTGATTCCAGCTTGGACATGGCTTCATACATCAGGCACAGCTTGCCTCTGGGTGGGCAGTATGGCAGTGTGTGGAGCTGCAGTTTGTTTACTCAGGCAACACATGGCATCTGTTCATGCTCTTTGCTACTCCTGGTGGGGTACTGTTGTGGACTTTACAGTTGATGGAGGTGTCTGCTGAGGTATATCCCACAGGGGCTATTGTAGTCAATTGTGGCGCTGATGAAGGATGACTGCAGAGCCACAGTGACCTCCCCTTATCTACATCTGACAACCTTCATGATTGGGTGGGTATATGGTATGTTTCTGCGAACACTACAGCCACATGTTTGTCCAATGCAGGATATCTATCACCTTGTGTCCCCAGGTCTCTCATTACATGTTAGGTACGTAATGGGTTAACACCTGTGTGGTAATTTGTGGGCACTTACTGTATATCCACGGTGGTTGTCTATACACAGTTCTGCAATTAGCTTGCTGACATGGCTATGGCTCCAGTTGTCTGTTTCTATGTGGCCCTTTTGTGGGTTGCTTGTGTCAGCTGGGGGTTGGATATGGTGGGCAGTTTGTACTCCTCTGCATACATGTTCAGTCACAGTCCTTCCATGTTGGCCTGTACCTATGGGACATATATACGAACGGGGAGGTCCCAGGACCAAGCCTTGTGGGATGCCACTCATATCTGCTTTGTAGTCTGACATGGATGCAGCATGTCTGACCATGTCAGTTCTGTCCTTGGTCTGGTTTGCAACCCCTCTACTGACATAGGGGTTTATATTTAAGCTGGTGAACATATCCATACTGAACTCGTAGGGTATTGTCTGGAAGCATATGCACGGTCCAGCTACGCTGTGTGGACCACATTGCCCTCATCAATGACCTTAATGACTGTTTCAAATGGGTCAAACATGTTTAGGGGCAGGATCTGCAGTTACAACAGCCACACTGGGTAGGGTCCGGTGTCAGTAGGTCCACGATAGCTTTATGTCTGCGGTACATACTGATCCTTTCCATAGCTGTGCAGACCAAGCTAGTCAGGATCCTGGGGTGGTAGTTTGCAGTATCCATTCAGGCAACACCTTTGTTGTGAAGGACCACTGTTGTTGTACACTGCTCTTTGGGTACATATCCTGTGGTAAGGCTGACATTGGGCAGTAGTGTGATTTGGCATTCCATTATTCTTGGAGTCCATGTTGGCCTCAGCCCAGGACACCATCACATACCTTTGCTGCTGTGTGTTTTGCTTTGCAGATGATGGCTGTTACCTCAGCATCTGCAATGTCAGGGAACCAGCAGTCTGCTGGGATAGATATTTTGCACTCTGGGCTGGCGGGTTTGCACTGAACCTGTCAGGTTGTATGTTGGCAATATGTGTGTGTGTTTGGTATGTTGTTTGTAATATCTGTGTGATTCGGAGCATATCTGTGAATTCCCAACATGGTTCCTACCATCAGTTAAGTAAGCCTTGTGATTATCCTTAGTGTCCTGTACAATTTGTATCTTCATAGGTTCACGGGTTCATACTAGGCTATCCACCCTAGGGCATTAGTAAGCCAAGCCAGAGTGTGTGTGTCTTTGCTATGTGACTATTATGGCCATTTATTTTCTTTACTGTGCCTCTGTCTGGACGTGACACAGTGAAGACCCCCAGTGTACATGCACGATCATCCATCCACTTGGCAATATTCCTGTTGAGGCGTGTCAGTGAGGGGTTCTGCCTAACATGGATTGGGATCCTGTCTCTGGGTGTGGAGAGCCTCTGGGTTATGTATCTGTCCCTCCAGCACATCCTATTTCATTATGTGTTGAGGCTGACATCTGTCACTCTCACAGCTCCAATGGCTTTGATTTCCTGTGGTGGAGCATGTCCATTACTCCTGTGTTGGACATGGCCTTGTACAACAGACATACAATGCCTCTGTGTAGGCAGTCTGTGACTGCATTCAGCTGGGGTGTCTACAGCCAGGCAGCATATGACATATATTTGACACCCTTTATCCTCTTGTTGGGGTACCTTTGAGGTCTTCCTAACCGCTGCAGGTGTCAGGTACGGTACATCCCATATGAGTCATTGTACTAGATTATGGGTCTGATAAGGGAACAGTGCAGGGGCACAGTGACCTCTGTTGATGTAGATGTGAATCCTTTCATGATATGGTGTCCAATATAGACAGTCTTCCTAGCCACATTGGCATTGTGAGTGTTAAATGACAGGTTACTGTCGACTTGTGTCCCTAGGTCCCTGATTACTCCTTGCATACATAATGGTTTACCACCTATGTGGTAATTTGTGAGTACCTTGTCTGGTATTTGGTGGGACATTCATACTGTCCAGTGTCTTCAGGATGTCTGGGTGGGGTTCTTGTGTGTGAGAGTGTGGTCTGTTGCATGCTACAGTCTGTACAGCAGTTTTGACTACACTTAGATGCACATGGGTGGTCTCCACTGCTTTGTGCATTGTCAGTTACCTGGCCGTATGGGTGTCTGTGCTGCATATGGATACTCCCCCTCCTTTGATGTTTTGGTCCAGGTGTTGGGGCCATAACGCATGATATGTGGTATAACCTGGTAGTGCTGGTGTGCTATCAGTAGGCTTGCAGCAGGCTTCTGTCACTGCACAGACATCGATGTTCTCCATACTGGGAAGTGCCTCAGGGGCATGCATATTGCAGTTTACACATCTGGCATTGGTCAGCATTACCCTTATGTTTCTTACCACTTATGTTTTCTAGGGTGGTGGGTTAGTCTTTTGGCCTTGCCTACATACGGCTCTATGGAGGTGGCAAAGGCCTTATCCAGTATCCAGACACCCAGGGTAACAGGTGCAAGCCATCCCTGGAACAGCAGCATGGCTTGTCATGCATGACATCTCAAGCAGACAGACATTAGACCCTCTTAGACTGACAGCTGTAACTGTGCCACCTGTTAAAGCTGATCATTCTGTGTTTGTACTGTGGCATCATTCTTGGTGAGGGTTGGATGCTGCAAATGGCCAGTGTCATACCGGCCTGGAGTACATACTCAGAGAGCTCATCCATGTCTCTTTTCATGTAGTCCAGGGAGGTACATCTCAGGTCATTCACACCAGCATGGACAATGAGTGCATCATATTTCTGCTTGCTTTGGGGTGACCTGTGTACTTGTGTTATGTGGCATATTGTGGCAGCCTACAGGCAGCTTACTGTACCCTTTCCCTTGTTCAGTCTGGTGAGTGGGACAGCAGTGTGTCTGCCTATACAGACACCTATTACAACTGTATCAGGCATGTTGTTTCTCCTTCTGGCCTGTAACTGTTTGGCACACCAGCTTTGTGTACTATGTGTTGCATGTGCTATGTTTGGAGGTTGTGGTTGCTTGGGATCTGCTTTGAAGGCCTCTATTGGTGTGGTGTGTTTGTAATTAGGGCCTCCGGGAATGTTTTTCTGTGTTTATGTGTTTGGTTTACAGTTGTGATAGGTCTATGTGGGACTGGGTTTGTGGTGTATGTGGTTACCTTCTCCTCCTGACTAGTTTTGACAGTACTGAGTTGGGGGAGCTCAGCCTCCGGTTTGGATAAATGGTTGCATCTCTCACATATATTTGTATTTATTGGGGGGAGTTGTGGGTTGTCTGTGTACTTGGGGCAGGTGTCACATTGCCTCTGGATTCACAGATTCTACTTGTTGTGGCTGGCCTTAGTGGATTGTATGTGTGGACATATTTTATTGCCATACTACTGATCAGTGATTACTTCCCTTTTTATGTTTGCTCTATCATGTAATAGCTTCCTCATTCTCTTGCATGGTTTGGTAATGGCTGGAGTCCAGCATGCCAGATGCCTGTGTGTATGGCATTGTGTCTTGTTGTTATTTGTGATTGCATAAAGCAAGCATTCCTGGCTGTGTTCATGGAATGCCTGTATAACATGTTCTGTGGTGTGCCCCAATATTCTGCACTTGCACAGAGCCTTTCGTGGATTCCACATCGGTTTGGAGGGGTGCAACCTATGCTTTACACATGTTTTTCACTGTGGTTTTTCTGGCCAGAGACTGTGGTCAGGATGTGTATATCCAGTGTGATTACTCTATGGTCTGGTCTTACCAGTGAGGGATACACTTCTCATCTTGCCATCCAGTACACATGTTGCTGATTATCACATCCAGTATGCTTACCCCTCTTGTGGGAGTGGTACGTTGTTCCTGGGCATTTTGGTTTATGGATTCTGGGAACTTTTCTCCTACTGTGCTGGTGCTAGTATAATGCTCCCAGTGTATGTCTGGGTATTTTCAGTCAAGCAATATAATGTGGTTTGGGGGACTTGAAATATTCATGTATTCCAACATAGGCCAGGTGCAGTTCCTGGTATTAGGACAGTAGTCTGCAGCAGGCTATATACTGGGAGGCGGTTTTAGCCATTGGTATTTGACCATGGCTAATCCATGCTGCTTCTTGTTGTGGTACCAACATGAGGGTGTGGTTATCCTTGACATTTATTGCTAGTCACCCTCCTTTTGTAGCTTGTTCCATGTTTTTCAGCTGTACATCACAGTATGAGGTGTAACCTGGTAGTGTTAGGGTGCTGATGCGAGCCTTGACCCAGTTTTCTATTACAGGACTGATATCAACATTCTCCATACTGTGTGCGTTTACACTGCACGCATCTTGCTGTTTAGACTTCTGGCATTGGGTAGCATTACATCTAGGTTCCTATTCCTTGTGGTACCTATGAAGGTGGGTTTGTGTTTTGAGACTTACCTATTCAGGGCATGCTGTGGGTACTGACAGCCTTTGCCAGTATCCATGGGGCCTGGACTGATAGGTGCACACCAACCCTAGCAGGTGGTGCATCATGTCATGCTCCGCATGTCTTCCCAGGCTGAAACACATTGACTCCCCTTTGACTAACTGCATTACTTCAGCCAGTTATTGCAATTGAGCATCCCATCATCATTTTGTGGCTTCATGCTTGGTGAGGGTGGATGTTAGTCAGGGTCCTCAGGTGTGCATATAGTACATGGTGTTACATTACTTAACACATGGCATTCATGCCTCAGGTGGTGCTGCAGGGCTGCCTCTGTCGGATGCATATTACACTCCTGTACATGTTTGTGAGCAGGTCATGTCATTTTAGGCATCACTGTTATTATTTGAGTGAGTCAGAGGGGGTATCATTCCCAGGGTTCCTACTGAGCCAGTGTATGTGCTATGTGTTGCCTCTTTGCCAAGGCCAGGGCATACTGGGCACGCCTCCTTCTGCCTACTGGGGCAGGCTCAGGTTTTTCCTCCTCCGAGTCACGCTCTGCCTGTGATGGCCTTGGCAATGGTGGGGGGTTGTTTGGCCCAGCCCTATGCTGGTCCTGCTGCAGCTGTTTTCGCAAGATCATATTATGTAGCATAGCACATACCATGACAATTTGGGTACATGTAGTTGGTGAGTACTGCAAGGCTCCACCAGATGTGACCAGACACCGGAACCGTGACTTGAGCAGCCCAAACATACGCTCTTTTACATTACGTGTTTGTGCGTGTGCCTCATTATGGCGTTCCTGTTCAGGTGTGTGTGTGTTTCTGATGGGTGTCATCAGCCACTGCTCCAGTGCATAACCTGCATCCCCCAATAGGTGTCCGTGTGGGATGTCCCCATTGGCAAATATCTGGTACAGCTGCGTCAAATGCCAGATGTGGGAATCATGGTAGCTCCCAGGGCAGTCAGCACACACATTCATCATTATGCCCTGGGCATCACACATGGCCTGGCAGTTGATGGAGGGGAAGCCCTTGCGGTTAATGTAGGCCCTACCCCACTCACTGGCTGGTGCTTTGATGCGTATGTGCGTGCAGTCTATTGCACCCACTACCTCAGGGTATTCCGCTATTTGCTGGAAGAGATGCATATTGCTGGCCAATACCTCACGGGCATTGGGGAAATATGCATGATCACCGACATGTGCTGACATGGCATCCAGGAACTGGTGCAGTACCCTGGAGGCTGATGCCTGTGATATTCCCGTCATATCACCAGTTGGTCTTTGGAAGGTACCTGTTTCTAGTATTCTTAGGCCAAAACATACCTTGGTTTCCACTGGGATGGGTTCCCCTCTGTTGGTTCTGTGTGTGAGGCGTGGCCTGCACAGCTCGACTATTTGCTGCAGGAGCTCTCTGTCCACTCTATAGCGCTCTACTATCTCCAGCTCATGTAACCCATGGTAGGTGACCCTGGGCCTGTACACTCTTCTCCGTCTCCTCACTGTGGGTTGTCTGGCACCATCTGCATTGTCACCACCCTCAGCAAGTCGCCTATGTCTCATTATGACAGCTATGGCAGCCCCTAACATTTCTGCTCTGAGTTCAGCTTTTTCAGTTTTCACTTCTAATAGCCCTTGCGGTTAATGTAGGCCCTGCAGTGTCTCTTGAGAGAAACATCCAGCACTGCTGTTTGCAGAGTTTTAAGTGCTGGGCTGGGCTACAATTCTGCCTGTGTAATTGCCTGCTTCTAATTATTTTCACCTGCTAGCTCTAGCAGTATTCCCTGCTAGCTTCCTACTAATTCTGTTGCTTCCTTTTTCCTTTCTGTTTCCTCAGGGGGGAGCAGCGTGCATACCAGCAGAAACACGCTCACAGTGGCTTACACGTGCACACACATGCTTACACAGTTCAGGATCTGCCTATTCGGGTTAAAACGTGCGCACACCAGCACAAACAGTCTTACAAGACTGCCAACAGGCTCCCACATGCTCAGTCTGCCCTACACGCGCACACACTGCCCTACTCGCGCTTCATGGCATGCACACGTGCGCATGCACAACCAGCAAGAAACTTTGGTGTAAGTAACAGTGTACACCTTCCATTTCTTGACTTTCCCATGCTTATCTTGTGGCACTTCTCTTTCCCTGATCTGTGTCTGTCATCTGTCATGTTACATTGACCTCCAATGAACTGCATTTCTTTCTACCATTCCCCCCTGTGATGTCACCTATCTCCTACTCTATTCCTCCCCCTTATGTATCTCTTACACTACTCAGACTGTGCTCATTTGCTATGTGACTGTGGGATTCAGTATCCCAACCCTCATTTACATGAGATTGCCTACTAGTGCTTAGTTACATGTCTTAGACTCAGCTTCCCCCCTTAGCAACCACTACACGGTGGCCATGTTGTTTTTGGTCTGCTGGTCCCTGCATTGTCATTCCATGTATTGCATAAAACCCACATTTGTGGGTTTATAAGCTTCATTTTATGTTTTATACAGTGCAGCCCGTTTGCGTGGGGCTGCGTTGCGTTTAAACATCGGCGATCGCCGAAAAAAATATATATTTTTTTAATTTTTGCATCGGGTTACCTTGCCAATGGCCACATATTTGGCCATTGGCATGCTGCCTGACACATATGCACCCTTTATTTGGAGCTGACATGGCTCCGTTGTGATTTTTGCAGAAACGTACTCAGTTGTCAACTGAGTACATTTCTGCAGCTAAAACGTCTCTTACATGGGCTGGTTTCTGCTTCGTGAATCGCTAATGTACCTCATTTGCATACCTTTCGGCTGCAAGTGAGGTATTTAGCATATCCACGCCCAGTCCGTGTAAGAGACGTTTTAGCTGGTCTCTTACACGGAGTTTCGGGCTGTTCCTGGATCGCGAGGCTTGCATGGAGTGTTACACATCTCTTACACTCTGTGCAAGCCTTCGTGAATCCTGCCCTCTGTTTCTCATAATTATGCTGAAAAGTCTTCCAAGGTAAATACAACCTTCTGATTTAGCATGGAACCATACCTCTCAACCTTAGAGCAAGAATTCTGGACAAAGTGAAAAATAAAATTGGGACACAGGCCCAAAAATAGTTATGCATCACAGACACCATTGAAACAAGTGTAGCTGCAAACATTATACATCACGTATAATGTTTCTATCCCATTATTGTCAGTTAAACATTATATGGCTCATTCAATCCTGCCTTCTTTTGCAACAAAGAAAACCATACTTTAAAATGACAAATCCATTAAAAATAATAAAACACATTAGCTCCACATCCTGCAACTTCCTACCTGCAAACAACCACAGAGCTTTCACTGAAACTAGGTCTTCTTATTTCCGCAGAATGACAGCTCTCCCTAATTAAGTCTAATGGTATACAATCTACCAGGATCTGGACTACTGAAATAAATTAAATTATGGCCTGTAAATTGCAAGTGCACTTTGTTTAATTAAACTACATTTCAAAGCCCACTTGCTGTATTTTTCAGTAACATCCCAATATCCATTTCCAGGTCACTTTTAGCATTGGCAGTGGTAGACTTAGCATCCTCCAGATCCCTACAGGACCACACTCATACTGCTAACATTGTCCATTAAATGTAAATATCCATCCACTGTAAATGACAAGAAGCTATGTCTTAAAAAATCTATTTTTGGCATTCCTAGTACCCAGGTATCAGGTTTTGAAACAAAGAAACATATTCTCCACAGTTTGTAAGTCTCTGTCTTTAATAATCATCTACTATTGCAGTACTCCCAACACAAATACACACATACACACTAAAATCCCCAACATTTAAAAAAATGACATTGTGCCCACCTGATTTGCCAGTATTGATGATCCAACAAAGATATGCTTACTGTTGTCCAATCTACCACTGCTTAGAACCCACCAATGACAAGACAGTACTGGGTGATTTTTTTGTTTGTCAAAAAAAACAATAAACTTTATATGCTACAGTCCCACATTAGTCAATACATTACTGACCCATTAACCCTAGGCTGCTGTCTCATTCTTAATCCCTGGGACTGCATTACCTTGGATGACTACTTTTATTTCCTAAGCAAAAGACACAAATTGGAAGATTTGGCAAAAATCCAGACATTCTTCGAAAATCCATACAGTTGAGAGGTATGATTTCATATTCAATACAACACTCTCCCTGTCAGAAAAGCTGCAATTTAATGAAAGTGTACTTTTAATGTAGGATGCATTTGTGAGTTAACTTTTTTGTATGTTAGCCTCTTTGTGCATGTGTGTCTCTCTGTCATGCACACATAAACACACACACACACACACACACACACACACACACACACACACACACACACACACACTTCTACTTTCACGCACACATTCTGCTTTCATGCATGCACTCACTCACACCATACTTACCTATTAACACAGGTTAAGCGCTGTCTCTTTAAAATGCAATGGCAGCAAATCCATAGACGAGTCCCTCTTCAGCAAGAACACACACATTGATTCTTTGACACAAAATAATGGAGCAAACACATAGACCCTTCTTTGGCGCAAAAAAATAAAAACTAGAAGGATGCTTTGGTGCATGTGCACACCGATGTTAGAGTTACAGGTCGCTGCCGCAAAAAACACAACAAAAAAGTGTTTTGAGACATGCATACATCGATGTTGGAGTTAGAGGTAGAGGGCCGCATGGCAGAGGTCTGAGGGCCACATGCGGCCCGTGGGCCGCAGGTTGGACACATCTAATCTAGGAGATGCTTGCCCTAATCAAAGCACTCAATTCTCTGAACCATCTTTGACCCCTGTGACCTCTTCAATTGGTTTCAAGTGATACCACAGTCATGAGGTGCATCAACAATCAAGGGGAAACCAGGTCATTCCCCCTTTAAAGACTAGCCATGTTAGCTTGGGATATACCTTTACAGCACAATTTCACTCTACAGGCATCCTTCATTCCATCAGAATAAAATTGTGTTGTTGCCCAGCTGAGCAGGACCAGGGTAGGCCCTCCTGAATGGAAACAAGATTAGGGGAATCTTCCAAGATTTTATCCATCTGTGGGGAGTTCTTCAAGTTTACCTTTTTGCCTCTTCTTTGAACAATCAAATTGCAATATTCTATTCCAGGACTCTGTGCAAGAAGGCCTTGGAAGACAGATGACATTTATTTCTATTATTTGGACAGGAATGTTCCTGTATGCATTTCCACTCTTTCAGCTAATATCCAGGGTTCTTCAGAAGATTCAAAAGGAATCATCAAGGTCATTGTGGTGACTCCCTTTTGATATAGGCAACTCTGGTTCTCCCTTCTTTTGGAAATGCTCTGGGAGCAATTACTACAAGCTTCCTCACAGACTGGATCTACTGACACAAGAACAGGAGTGTTTGATACAATCCAATATCAATCATTTTCAACTGACTGCCTGAATAGTCTTAATTTCTTTTAAGCACCTGTTTTCTGAGGATGTGTAGCTGGTACTAATGGAGACAAGAAAGCCTGTTACTAGAAAATCATATATTAGGAAATGGAAAAGGTTTTCTAGTTGGAGCCAACAACATAACCAGCACCCATTCAAGGCTAGTTGTTCTCTGGTTTTACAATATTTGTGTGAGATACAATCCTATGGCCTTTCTTATTCCTCTAGCAAAGTTAATTTATTGGCCATTTCAGCATGTTTGCCCATGGATCCTCCTCTTTCGAGGCAGTCTCATCATCATGTCAAAATATTCTTGAAAGGGGTTTTGAAAAAGAGATCTCCAAGAAAACTGGTGGCCACTCCTTGGGTCTTAGTTTTGTGTTAGAGAATCTAACACTTGCTCCATGTTAACCAGTAATCAGGCTGACTTGAAGTTCTTAACATGGAAAACAGTTTTGCTGATTGTTCTGACTGCTGCAGGAAGGGTATCTGAGTTGCAAGTTCTTATGGTGAGTCAACCCTACCTCATTTTCCATAGGGACATGGTTTATTTCAGAACTAATCCTTCTTTTAGGTCTAAAGTGGTATCCAAGTTTACTTTAAGCTGGACTATACATTTCTTAAACCTTAAAATGACGGAAATGGGTTACTCCATACTTTGGATGCCCACAGACAACTTGGGTACTATCTTGTCAGAACTAAATATTTTAGATCTTTGGATCAATTGATTGCTTCTTGTGATGGTAAGAAGTTGTCAGACCTAAATGTTTTAGATGTTCGATCAATTGATTGTTTCTTGTGAAGGTAGGAAGAAGGGACAATCTGTGTTAAAACAGAGTATTTCTAAATGGTTGCCTTTATACTCACCATAACAAATCTATTCCAGAAAGGGCCAAGGTCCCTCACTCTACCTGAGCCTTGGCTTCTTCTATCTATTTTTGGAAAGGGTTGGATTCTAGAAGTATTCTAAAAGCTGCAACTTGGTCCTCTGTACATACTTTTACAAAACACTATAAGCTTGAATCCTTTTCTAGGTCCAGATCAAGCTTTGCTAGGATAATTTTTCAGGGGTTTCAGGACCTTCTCCTTCCTCCTCCCAAATTTGGTTAGCTATAATAATTGACACATATAGCTAAGGCTACTGCAACAGTGATCAACATGCAATTGTGTAAGTAAAACTTACTATAACAGTAGATATTCAAATCATCACTGCTGCAGTAGCCACTCCCTCCCTCCACCCCGCTTGTTTTTTGGTGTGTTATTTATGCCAGGGTGTGTACGTTTATTTTTTGTTATTCCTAGAGTGTCCTTTCAGGGCTCAGCCTCCCTGTCTCTGCTGGCAGAAAAGCTCTGAGTGGCCTCAGTCCCAAACTTGTTTTTTCGTCAGCTTAGCTCAAAGATGCTTGACAATTTGGGTCTGTGGAAGGTGCTCTGAAGTTTCAGAAGCTGTCCAGCTGTTATATCCTTGACAGGATAAAACCATATAGTTAAGGCTACTTCAGCAATGATCCTTTGAACATCTACGGTTATGGTAAGTTCAACTTACACAACTGTACTTTACATTTCCTTTAGTGTCCAATGCCAAATAATGGCAAACTTCTGTTTGTGAGTTCCCAACATTTTTTCTCATATTTAGCATCTTTTTAGAGATATTCATAGGTTCATAGGTGCGTACTAGATTAAAAAACATTAGGTTTTTTTAAAGCCTAGACCATACATCCCAAATCTCTGATAAACTCTTGTACACTTGGTAGTGAAAGCAGGGGCTGGGAGATTAAATATTTACAAGCAGGGGCCTAGGATATTAACTGTTTACATGCTGTCTGTTATGTGTCCATTAGAGACTTAAGTGCAAAACCATGGGTGAATTTCCAGATCCCCATCCAGATTGTACAAGTTACACTTGAACTGGGTTAGGTAAGATCTCTGCTTCACATGGATGTGGAGCCTGTTTCAGAGAAGGGGTAGTCTCTGGGGTAAATACCCGTCTCCATCAGGTTGTATTTATATCACAGGTGAAGCTTAGGTCTTTAAAACAGGTAATTCTGGTGCTGTTTGTTTGTGGATATGCAGAAGGTGAGTGGAGTCCCATGATGCCTTGTATGCCAGGCATAGATCTCCCCTCAACAATCTGTAGAAGATAGAATAGAGAGATAGGGCTTTGAGTTGGTCAACACAGGACATGTTATTTATGCCCTGTATTCTTTTAGTGATGATCTTATGTGGGCATTCCTATTTCTGGATGCACACCAACTAGGGCATTATATGCAATGAGAGCTGAATACATTGGAACAATGACCTCCTTCAACTTAGATGCCATACTTTTGTTTATAAGTTGCACAATGATTTCCTCATTACTATAGACATATGATGGTCAAATTCTAGATTACTGTCTATATGTGTCCCCAAGTCCCTGCCTACAGAATCAGCTTATGAAAGTGTGCTGTCAGAATGGTAGTTACCAGGGGTGGCTAACTTCTTGAAGAATATTATTATGCACTTCTTGGCATTTAGTTTTAGTCTACTGCTCTGACAGCAGTTATTTGATGGTGTCAGCCCTTTTTGGAGAGCAGTAGTGTTGGTGGGGCAGTTTATGATTGTTTCTAATTTGCAATCATCTGCAAATTTGGTCAGCCAGAGGCCTCTGACATTAGCCTTGACTTCAGAGAAGTAGATGCAAAAAAGGAGCAGTCCCAAGACCAGTCTCTGAGGGACTCCATTGGTGACTGGGCTCTTTGTAGAAGTGGACTCCTCATGTCTAACTTGCTGGGTCATGTCTGTGAGTCTGCTAGCTATCCACTGGAGGACATAAAGGTTTATAACTAACTTCTTGAGTTTATCAACAAAGCCCAAGTGGGGTATTGTGTCAAATGCTGTTGGTCAGGGAAGGCACTGTAAATTGTTTTCCTGTCATCTGTTGCTTTTATGAACTTCTCAAAGATGTCCACCAGGTTGAGTAGGCATGGTCTTCCCTTGACAAAACCCAACAGGGTTGGGTCCAGTGTCTGGAGGTTTCCTATATCATTACTGATCATTTCCAGTGTCTGGAGGTTTCCTATGTCATTACTAATCATTTCCAGCATCTGGAGGTTTCCTAAGTCATTATTGATAATTTCCATGATAATTCTTTCCATGGATTTGCATATGAGACTAGTGAGTCTAATGGGTCTTTAGTTTCCAGGGTCCGTAGATGGCCCACCTTTGTTCCGTGGGATGTTGGCTGTCCTTTTCCAGTCGTGAAGTTACAATTAAATAGTGATTCCAGAGGGATATTTAAAAGGCAGCCTTGGATATTGTCAGGGCCCATTGATGCAGTTTTCTTGGCCTTAGAGAGAACATTGGGGATCTGTTCCCTTATGGTAGTAGAAGAGAGTTATATCTGATGGTAGGCTGACAGAGAAGGAGGGGGTAATTAAGAGCAAAATGTTTCTGCCAATAGGTGTGCTCTATTTTCTGTCTCAGTATAGGTGGCTCCATTAATGATCTCTGTACTGCCTTTGAGGGTACAGACATAGCTAAAGAATGTCTTGTGGTTGTCCTTAGCCTAGGAGGCCAGATTTAACTGAAATTTCATGTTGGCAAACTTTAGTTGTCCTCTGTTATTTGTTTAGTTTGAAGAGAATGCTTTTATCCTGATGGGTTCTACACCTAAGTTTTGACATTATGTTCTTCCTTCTGTTATACAGCTTATTGATGTTATCATTTTATCAGGTGGTATTTTTTCAGTAAGTTCTGTACTCAGTCCTGGTGGGTATAGCTACCTCTGTGCAGCAGATAACATACTTATATAGGGTTTCTGTGAACAATTCCAAGTAGGCAGCATTGTTCTCATGGTTTAGGGGGCTTGAAATATTGCCAGTTTATCACTTAATAATAGGAAGTTAGCCTTAGAGTAGTTTCTGAATGTAGCAGGCTTAGTTGGGTTCTGGGTTTTATTGTTACTACAAAAGTGACCATTTTCTGGTCAGACCTTACCAGATAGAACTTTAGACTAGGGGTGGGCAGTCCTCCCCCATATTAATGAGGATCAGATCCAGAATGTTTGTAATCCTAGTTGGCATATTGACAGTCTGGTCCAGGGAAGTTTATGTTTACAAAGTCCAGGAATCTGTGTGCCTGTATATTTGGTGTCATATATGATTCCTAGATAGTAGCGAGATAATTAAAGTCACCATGAATATGGCATTGTTTTGGATGGTGAGTGTCTCCATTAAGTTTAAATATGTGTTATAGGTTTCCTGGGTCATAAGGGGGGACCTGTAGCTTGCAAAGAATTGGTACAGGCTTTTGCCTGTGGTGATTTGAATGTGGAGAAGCTCAAGTGCATCATGCTGTCTAGCCAAACTTGGGGTACATTTATTTTGATATAAGTTGAGACACCTCCACCTTTTGTCCCTGCCTGTGTAGTAGGAAGTCTAAATGTGTGGAAGTCATTATAGTCTTGCACTGCTGGGGTGCTCTCCACAGCTTTAAGCCATGTCTCTGACTGCATGGACATCAGCATTCTCTAAGATGAGGAGACCTTTTAGGGAATGGAGTTTTTGTTTAGACTCCTAGTCTTGAGAAGTAACACCTTTAGATTTTCTTGATTTTTATTTGCTATGTCAAAAGGATTGTCAGGTTTGCATTACCTAAAAAAGGCACTATGGGAGAGAACAATGTTTTAGCCAATATTCAAAAGCCTAGAAGGGAACATTGCAGATCATCCTTGGCAGAGCAGAGTGGTTTATTGTCCATCTCCTTCCATGCTGATAATTATTTCACCCTCTTAGAATGACACTAGAAACTAAGACAATTATTAAAATCAGTCATCTTTTGTTCATATTGTGACATCATCCTTCGAGAAGGTAGAATGCTGCTTAGTGCTAGGCTCATACCAGCCTGGAAGTCATATTCCAAGAGTTCCGTCATGTTTCTCTTCATATAGTCTAGGGAGGTACATCTTAGGTCATTTGTACCAACATGGATTATGACTGAGTCATACAGATACTTGTGGTCTAATGACCTGAGTACATGTATAGTTTGGTGGATCCTGGCCCCTGATAAACAACTGACTGTGACTTTCTCCTTACTCAGCCTGGTGAGAGAGATAGTGTGTCTCACAATGGAGTCTCCAATGACCAGAATATTAGCTCATATGATGGCTTGCCTTATGGGCTTAGAAGTAGAGGCTCCATGAGATGTGCTATGTATGATGATGTGGATGTTTTTTGAAAGAGTTCATTTGGAGCTTCTGAGGGCATTTGTTATATATCCTTCATCTAGGAGGGCTTTGAGGTTTAGGATGGTTACATTTAAGTGCCTCAACATACATGAGTCTATGGTTGTATTGTGTAAACTACTGACAACCAGATTGACATTAGGAGTGCTCTTATGTGAAAGCTTTGCCTCCAGAGACATTGTGTAAATACATCTCTCATATACCTTATACATTTGTTTGAGAATTAGCTGATTGTCAGTGAACATGAGACAGTTTCTACATTGCCTCAGGATACCCTTATCCACCAAGCAAGCAATGGAAATAGTTAGAAAGTTCATATCCATAGGAACAGGCCATTTTTATTGATTAGACGGGTGCTTTGAGAATATAGAGTAAAGTCAGGAGTATCTGGTTTTCAACTGTCACTGTGTAAACTAGTTTCCCATTGTGCAATGTATTATTGGTGTAATTTCAAGTGTGCTTTTACAGGAAAAAAAAAAATAACTCAGGTGCCTGAATCAATACATGGCACCACCAAACACTTGAGGTAAAATACAGTAGCATACCCTGACAATTTATGGATGAAGTATTTAAGGAGAAACTTTGATGGTAGGTTAGGTAGTACCTAATCAAGCAGTACCTATTGAAAAGAAAGAATTTGCTTTGTTAAGAATGATGAATAGTGAGGATTCAACTGATTGGCTACTACCTGACTGCTACTAGTGTTGGTCTTATCACAACTTTAATCTGCTGGGATGCAGTGTCTCTTTCCTTCTTTTCTCACCAGAAGCAAAACAGTAGCACTAATCCCAAAATGAAAAGCAGGCCACAGGCCCTTTGGTGATCAGCAGTCTTATTCCAGATGATGCAGGGTTCTGTAGGCTTGTTGTAGCCTTTTCTTGGTATATGCTTTGAATAGCAACCAGATAAATGAGGAAGATCCCACACAGACACTTACTGCCCAGTCAGAGACAATCATGAATCAACGATCATCTGTTCCTTCTCTTACCAGAAACAAAATAGTAGTAAGAATTCCAAGCCTCATCCTATGAAGCAGTAACTGGGCTTTCTGGTGATCAGAAGTTTCCAGAAATTAATGTCCCTACATTCCTTCTTTCATCAGTAGCCAAACAGGAGAACAAATCACAAGATGACTACTGAGAGGTGAAATGTGAGCTCCGCAATGATTGGTGGTCTTGGACTAGATGTTGCAGATTTTAAAGATAAGATGGAAAAATGGGTTAATATCATAAGAGCTGCAAGGTACACTAAGCAGTTAGTTAGATTTCAAAGAGGGGGGTAACTTGATCTTTATCAGTCTAATGGGAGACCCACTAATTTTTAAAGAGCAAGATTGATTGAATGGGTTTGAACACTTGGTATTCTAGCTGTATGGAATACATTGGGAGGATAAATAAATTTAAATATCTTAAGGCGGAGTTCTTCACAAAGCGATACAGTTGTGCTTATTGATGATAGCCAATGAAAAGTGGAAAGGGAAGGAATTACGTGGTCAGACTAATATAAGGAGTAGGTAACTAGAAAAACATAGCGTTGGTTTATTTTGTAGTTTAAATAGGCAATAGAAAACAGAATGCAATTCAAACATTGTGCAGTGAAAAAAAACAGCACAATATACAAAACAGAAGAAAGCAATAAAACAAAACAAAATACAAGAAAGCAACATAAGGAAAACAGTCTAATCTTTCCCCTCACAGTAGTCCATGGAAGAGTCTAAGTGAGCTTTTCCAGTTAAAAAAGTAAGGAAGGCTGGCATGGATGTTGTACAAGACACTTGTTAAATGTTATTTCAAAGTAATTTGCAAAATGATCTTTGAGCAGGATTTGAAAATGTTAACCACTTCATAAGCTGGGCATGCTGAAAAAATGGGCAAAAACATGGCAGTTATGAGTTTGCATTTCATTTGTAAAAAGCTAACTTCCAACTCTGACAATTTTAAGAATTTAATTTTTACTATCTTTCATGGTCTGATAGGGTAGTTTGTGGTTAGCACTGCAAAATCACCTTACATACCAAGCGTGAAAAGTTTGAGATATGGCCATAAGAAAGCTATGCTGAAAACCTCAGGAAATTACTGGAAATCTTGAACAGTACTGGTTTGAATTTACTGACTTATTTTTTGAACCCACATTTCAGTACTGATACTTCCGTACAACAGTCCACAAAATTGACAGCTGTCATTTTTGCACATTAATACATTTGCTTTTTTTGCTGAAATGGTAGAATTCAGTGGACCATACAAATCCTACTTTAAACACTGCAATTGTTTCTTAACCTTTGGTAGTAACTAAAGCATTTACAAGGTGAAAAATATAAATGTGTCTGTGTTTTATCAGCAGAAGCAAAGCAGCAATAATTCAATCACAATTGAATTTACACAGAGCAAATGACTGACATTCACGTGTTGCTTATATACAATCTACACAGCTAAGTATTTTAACGCATTAAATTTCTGCCAAATCAAAGTCCAGCCAAGAAAAACCTGCAATAAATACTTTAAACAATACTTAATTGTTTTAACTTGGTGATATGTGATAGGGAATGCAAATACTAATCATGGACAGATTTAAGTTTCCTTGTTTTATTTTATGCAAGATCATTTTACCGTATGGTCTACCATAAGGCTTTATTTATATTGTAAAGTTAGTAGCTATGGCATAAAAATATTTCCGTAAATAGAAGCCGGCAGTAGTAGTCAATGACTGGCATTTTCTTAACCTTCATCATCAGATACTTCTGATATATGGGTAACAGTTAATTTAACCAAATCATTTCTCTGACCCATTTAATAAAATAATTAAAAATAATCCAGTATTTGAACATCTGACAAGAGTTTAATGGACCAATATAATCATTGCCTTACATCCATATATCAGTTTATAAAACAGTTTAAACAGTGGCAAATATTAAGATAATGACAGGTAGACAAACATTTGCATTTTCAAAGGAAAGCAGTAGTTATTATAATGGAGAACCCTCCTGATTTATAGTAACAGGTGTTCTGTACTGGCAGTAATTATACAGAGCAAACATCAATGTGTTCTTTTAGGCAGCATTTTAAAAACAGAAGTTTTTATTACTATCATCATTATTTCCCAGTACAGTATTTTTCTTCCTGCACAAATGTCACAACTCATGAGTATAAATTTATTAAATTGTAATTCAGAGTCACAAAGCAACAGTTTCAGGATGTTGCCAGTTTCAAATGCTCCTCTCCTCTTTGCCAAAAGCAGTTGTTGAATTTAATTTACAGTGATCATTCATTTTTAAGCTTGTATAAATAGTATTTCACTAGCCTGTATGTTGCATGGCTTTGTAATTATTAATCTAAATATCAACGAGCAATAGCAGACACCAAGAAGCATCACTGTAGTCATTCCAGAAAAGTGCATGTCAGGGTCAGTAGGATTTAAATAATTGAATTAAACCTGTACCAAGATTTCTTTTTACTGTCTGTATAAACAAAGTACTGCAGCCACGGTTACACATTTATAAGTGGAACTATAATGTCATGGGGTTACCATAGGTGATTTACAACACACTAAGTACAGAAACACATTACAGATCTGACTGCCTATTTTACAGCCTGCTGCATCACATAGGAAAACATGACCCTATTATTTATGTGGCCAGGTTTTAATTAGTGGCCCTGACATTGAATGAGATAATTTGGAATGGGGCAGGAAGAAACAGGCTCTTCTTGGGAGGAGAGGAGGGGGTGCACAATCTGTAGCGTTGTTAGTAGAGACCAGAGAACCTACAGGGGCATCTATTCCAATGGAGGCAGGGATGTCTGTGGGTATCTGTTTCAAAGGAGGCAGGGATGTCTGTGGGCTTATGTGACTTGCAGAACTGAGCGAAAGTCCTGTGCTATACCCTTGCATTTCTTATACCAGAAACAGGATTTGGTATAAAAAAAATCCCTTGATGGCTTCCAGGATAGTCCACCATGACTGGCTCTCACCTGGAAGGCAACAGTTTGGCACAGTCATAGGCCACATGGTCAGAAGGTGCATGAGATCCAAAAAACAATAATAAGATACTGACTGCCAATACTGCCAAAGCTCAAGAATTGACAAATCCAACCAGACCACTTAGGTATTGTGATTATACTCATCTATACTGTGAAGGAAAAGCTGCAGTTAGTTTGATAGCTATCTGTGGCATAATGGGAAAGCATGCCACCAAAGCTTATTGGCATTAAAAGGGAAAATGTTTCAAAAATGTAAGACAGGGTTGATCTTCGTGTTTCACTGTTGCAGTCATCGCATTTGGGTTATCCCTGCCAGGGTAGCCCTCGGCCGGCCCGAATACCAGAGACTTAGCATTTCTGCGTCAGTTGCTGTCACTTGTGAACTGACGTCAGGTCATCAGTGGTATAAAGTAAGACAGCTGATGCCATTACATCAGTCTTTCTTGCAGTGGAGCCCGAAGCAGAAGCAGTTCACATGACTGCTGGTCGACCACTACCTGAGTTTTTGTTTCCAAATTTAAGTCTTCTAAAGCTAAGTACCCCGTTGGGGATCCTTTTTTCTTGCACTAACCGATGTCAGAAAAAGTTAATAATTGTCTCGCCTGTGGAAAGCAAATACCACACCGAGACTTCCGCTCTTAACTGCATCACTTGTCTAGGCTTAGACCATGACGTCCCCCGTTGTGGCTTCTGTGCTTTGTTTAATGCTAGGACTATCCATCGCCGGGCCTTATTGTAGCCAGATATTTTTGTTTACAGTCCTCGAATTCCGATATGGCTTTGGTAAGCCATCCAACAGCAGATCTTCGGAAAAAAATGTAAAGATAAAGGCAGAGACAGACCACACAGGTCCAAACCTACTGACGGCACTTCCATTAAGCTAGTTGTCAATCCTTTGGTACTCAGTGAGGCGCTTTCGCAGCCCCTGATACCTGCTTCACTTGATTTGCAGGCCACTACCGAGACCCTTTCGGAGTCTGGTATGCCGCAAAACTCTTCTTCGTCAAAGGATCCTGTGGTCATCTCTACTTTGGATTGGTCCGGAGCCGCTGAGCAGGCACTGGCTTCCGAGGAAGTCCTTCGCACCTCCAAATCTTGACACAAACCGATGTCTTCTTTTGCGACTACAGTTCTTTCAAAAACAACCAAGTTCCTTAGGCCCAGGGTTTGAACCACACCCAAGAAACCGACTACCCACTCTCAGGCACCTGCTACCTTGCCTCAGTCTCAAATGCTTAAAATGGCAGAAGACCTTATCATGCTGATCAGGGAAAGCCAATCTACCCCCTCAAAAAGGAAAAGAGATCTGTCCGCAGTAGTTTTGTCTGAACAAGAGTCAGATGAATCTGATGCATCTGACTATGAAGACATGCAACCCCTCTCCACTAACAAGGATTCTGATGCAGATGACTCCATTCCTTCCACCTCTTCCCCAGAGGATTTTTACTTTGGGGAAACCCTTCATACTTTAAGGGAGCATTTCCAGTGGGAGAGTCAGGACTGCTCTCAGTCTAAAAAGAGACTCAGGGAATTCCTAGACCTTCTGCAACACAGACTCTTGGCCATCCCCCACAGTCCTGGATGTGGTGGATGATGTTTTCCTTGAATCCAGCTTGACTCCTGACACCCTACCTCCTGATTCCAGAAAACCAGAGGGGTACTACAGAGTCTCTGACTCACACAAATATCTTTTTAAAAATCCTACAGCTGATCCTGAGGTCATTTCTCAAGGGCCTAAAGGGATTAAAGCAACCTCTGCTAAGAATCCCACACCCTCAGACAGGGATTCCCAAGCACTGGACAGATGGAGTAAAAAAAGTGTACATCTCAGCTACTCTTGCTATCAGGGCACTAAATTGTCAGTTCCATGTGCTAAAATATCAGCAACACACTTTGGAACTCCTTAAACAAAAATGTCTATTTTTCCTGCTTGGGCAGAATCTAAAGATTTACAAGAGTTAATGCATTCTGCAAGTCAAGTAACTAAACACACTTTGCACTGTGGTTTTGACACCCTAGAAGCTTCTTGCAGGGCAGCTGTCACTGGATCTGTCATTAGAAGACATGCATGGCTTAAGGAACATCCCCTGCCAGACCATGTCAAATCTAAATTGTTGGATGTCCCCTTGCACAAAGATAACTTATTTGGCACTAAGGCATAATAACTTATTTGGCACTAAGGCAGAAGAGGTCTTACAAAAGATGGAATAAAAAGCAAAATCTATGCAAACAGTTAAAGATTATTTACAGGTCCAGCCCCTTAGGTTCAGCAGGCATTGTCCCTCCAAGCACCAGTCCTTTCCTGCTTCGAGTAAACAGGCCCAGCCTAGGCCCCTCAGAAGCAGAACCCTGAGACAGCAGCCTCAGGTAATGCAGAGATCTAAGCAGTGGACTACCTCCACTTCAAAACCAGGGAGTTCTAAGTCACCCCCTTATGGTAAGAACTCACAATGACTCACCTCCTCCCGACCTCCCCTCTGCCCACCTTCACTTGCCTCTAGGAGGAAAACTCTCCTTTCACTCAAGCACCTGGTCTACCAATACCAAGGACCAATGGGTTCTGAACATTGTGTCTCAGGGATACAAATTCTCCTTCCACACCCTTCCAACCCCAAAAGGGTTCCCAGATCTACCACCAAATCAGTGGGCAGACGCTCAAAAGCAAATTCATTCCCTGCTTTCTTTGAGGGCAGTAGATCATGTTCCTACAGAACAGATAGGCCAAGGCTTCTACTCCAGACTTTTTCTGTTGCCCAGAAAAGAGGGCACCTGGTGCCCCATCCTCGATCTATCCATTCTAAACACCTTCCTGGTGATCCCAAAATTCAAAATGCTCACCCTCCAGCAGCTGCTACCCATGCTGTCCAAGGATGCCTGGCTAGCCACCCTGGATCTAAAAGAGGCCTACCTCCACATCCCTGTAAGGGAATCATGCAGAAAATATCTCCACTTCAGGGCAGGATCTCAACACTTTCAGTTCTCTGTGCTTTCCTTTGGCTTATGCACTGCTCCCAGAGTTTTCACCAAATGCCTGGCTCCAGTCAATGCCTTTTGCAGACAAAGAAATATTCAAATTTACCCCTACTTAGATGACTGCCTTATTCAGGCAGACAGCCAGGAAAAACTGCTCAAGCACCTGGCCTTTGTAAAGAACCTACTAACCTCCCTAGGGTACACAATCAACAAAAAGAAATCAAAACAGGTGCCCATCCACAGGATAATCTTCCTGGGAGCAAGTCTGGACACAGCATCCCAGATGGCATACCTTACACCAGAGAAACAAATTGTCCTGACAGCCTACTTCTCTCAACTGGCCACCAGGTCCCAGCTTTGTACAAGGAAAATCCTGCAAGCCCTGGGGTTCATGGCATCTTGCATTCTCCTCATTCCATATGCCAGACTGCATGTGAGGAAACTTCAGTGGTACCTAAAGAGCCTTTGTTGCCAACACTCTCAAGACCTGGAAACTCTTCTACCTATAATTCCTTGCCTCAGAAAAGAATTTCTTTGATGGGCAACAGCATGCTCCCACAACAAGGGAGTGCCCTTCTCCCCACACCCCGCCTCCCAGACCCTAACCACAGATGCATCAGACTATGCTTGGGGTGCACACCTGGATGCCAGGTACATACAGGGCCAATGGAGCCCAGAGCAAATCCCCTGCACATCAGTCTAAAAGAGATGATGGCTATGCAGCATGCCTTGATAGCTTTCAAACCCCTTCTCTCTCCAGAGATTCTTCTGATCAAAACAGACAACACTACTGTGATGTGGTACATCAACAAGCAGGGAGGGACTCACTCCTACCCTCTATGCAGGCTGGCCCTGACCCTTTGGCTGACAGCCTTTTCCATGCAACTACACCTGTTAGCACAATACCTGACAGGCTCTTTCAACTCCCAGGCAGACCAATTAATCAGAAACCTTCTGGATACATAAGAGCTCAACAGAAGTACCTTCACCCTAATAACTCAGAAATGGGAAACCCCGAAGGTTGACCTCTTTGCCTCCCACACCAACCATCAGCTCAGCAAATTCTACACCGGGGAGCATCACTGCATGGCTTGGAAAGTGGATGCCCTGTCCTTACCCTGGGTGAACCTCTCAGTCTATGCCTTTCTTCCCCTTCCTCTTATCCCCAGGGTACTGCTCAAAATAAGGGAGGAAAAACCAGAAACCATTCTTATAGCTCCAGGCTGGCCCTGACAGCACTGGTACCCCTTGCTGTGCAGCCTGTCTTAGCTGCCTCCATGGCATCTTCCTCAGATTCCAAACCTGTGAACCCAGAGGGAAGGAGAATTCATGCATCCCCAATTGCAGATACTCAGTTTGGCAGCTTGGCTTATTCCCTAACCTCGAATCAGGCTGCCATCTTCACTAAACAGTTTCTGGATGTTATCCATGAGGCCAAACACCCTACCACCAGAAAGTCTTATGCAGATAAATGGAAAAGGTTCTGCATCTGGATCCAAGCTAAGGGGGTCAATACAGCACAGCCCTCCATCCCTCTCATCCTGGATTACTTAGCTGACCTACTACACAGTGGTCTCTCTTTCTCCTTTATAAAAATTCATACCTCTGCTATTTCTTCTCACTCCACTGAGCAGCCACTTTTCTCAAACCCTTTGATCAAACAGTTCCTCAGAGAGGCTAGCAATTTGAGGTCCCCCAGAGGGGCACCAACACTGGCTTGGGACCTTAACTTTGTCTTGGAAAAGCTCACCCTGCCTCCCTTCGAACCAGCTTCTTCTGCAGAGCTAAAATTTCTCTCCCGGAAGACAGCCTTCCTTCTGGCTGTCACTTCAGCCAGAAGAGTCTCTGAGCTGCAAGCACTCATGGCTGTGGAACCCTTCATCATCTTCCATGTACACCTGGTATCCATCAGAACTAACCCATCCTTCATGCTCAAGGTGGTGTCCAGTGAGGCTCTCAACCAATCCATTCATTTGTCCACCTTCTTTCTTAATCCCCAGAACAAGGGGGAAAGGATTCTTCACTCTCTAGATGAGCACAGACAGCTCAGATACTATCTGGACAGGACTAAATCCTTCAGATCAATTGCTGGTTAGCTTTACTACAGGGGCAGAAGGCAAAGCCATGTCCAAGCAAAAAATTTCCAAATGGATAGCACATTGTATTCATTTCTGCTACAAACAGCATGGTAAGCCTCCCCACTAGGGGGTCAGGACACAATCCACCAGAGCAGCCTCCATTTCTGCAGCTTTCCTCAGAGGAGTCCCCACCAGGGACATCCTGGAAGCAGCCACCTGGACATCTGTTCACACTTTTACCAAGCATTACCACCTGCCTCTCTTCTTCAAATCCGGGGCAGGGTTTGCTTCTGCAGTCTTGCCAGCCCCTAGCTTTCTTGACTGCCTCCACCCATTTCTTCAGCTTTGGGAATCTACCCAATTGTGATGACTGCAACAGGGAAACACAAAGAACATAGTACAGTTGTGTACACTTACCATAAATGTAAATGTTTGAGTGTATTCACTGTTGCAGTCCTGGTTTCCCTCCCTCCATCCCCCTTTTTTCTCTTTCTCCTTTGGTTACCTTCCTTCCTTGTTGTTCTCCTTTCCTAACAAGGGACATATTGATATTTATTTTCCACTGGTGGGGTTCTTCCACCAGAACATGGCCTCCTACTTTGGGGGCTCCTGACAGATTAGGGCAAGAAAAACTGATGTAATGGCGTTGGCTGCCTTCCTTTATACCACTGACGAACTGAGGTCAGTCCTCAAGTGACAGCAACTGACACAGAAATACTAAGTCTCTGGTATTCGAGCCGGCTGAGGGCTACCCTGGCAGGGATAACCCAAATGTGATGACTGCAACAGTGAATACACTCAAACATCTACATTTATGGTAAGTGTACACAACTGTACTTTCCCAATGCTGCAGGGATAGTGAAGTGATCCATCAATGACGATTTCCCAGAGACAACACTTGTGGGTATGTAAAGTCTGAAGGAGGCAATGAAATGGAAAGCAAGGTCTACCACTGACTGCACTGCAAGGAATACACCGGAGTGCCACATGTGTGCATGGCAACTCCCCATTACATGTATTTTCTCACAAATGCTGAAGTAGAATCACTGCAATAAATAGCAGGCATTAATGTGGTTGCAATTATAATGGACTAACAGATGTCACACTTCATTTCAGGTTCCAGGGGACAGCTTAGACACATGCAGGCTCACTATAGGAGATAACCTCATTGAACCTTCTTCTGCCATTTTTTGGCTCAAAGATGAGACATTTGACATTCTCAAACAGTGATAGTAGTGAATTAAATATCACTGAATCTGGTTTTAGATTTAAGTGTACTGACTAGTTGTCCTACTGAACCATGGAGTTCATTGGGTGGGATGTCTCTCCATGATGGTGCCACATAAGGAGAAAGAACTGGGGTTAGTACAGTTTTGTGAGTGAAAGATAAATGAACCAGAGTTAGGTAGACACTGAAGTATTTATTTATTTATTATTTTATTTATTTGCATTTGTTAACCGGGATTGGCCACTGGGCTGAAACAAGCCCATTTTCAGTGGAGGCCCAGGAACAAAAAGTACCAAATCAAATACATAGATAAACATATGATTGCAGTGCGCCTATACATCAGTACATATATCAAATACCTAAATCATGTCAATACAGATGTTGAAACATCAATTTAAACTATGTACAGGAGGTAGTTTCTCATAAAGAGTATGGTAGTGTAAGAGTTGTAAGCAGTTGAATGAGCTGGATTATAATCAGGGACATTATGAGGTTACAATGTAATGGAAGGATATTAGTAAGAGCTGATATGGATTGGTATGTGGTATTGCTTGGTATAGTTGAGTGTATCTTTCATGATTGACTCATAGCATGTTGTGCATTTTTGCCTAGGAGACATTATAAACTTGCATGAAGCAGAGCTGAAAAGAAAATCAGATGAAGTCATAGCCTAAAGCTAAGAAAGGCAAAATGATACAGAGAGATTATACAGAGAAGTATTTCATGAGACTGTTAGGTATTGTGAAGTGCTGGGAAGTGTAGGTTTGGCACACGTGCAGTGCCATAGCAAGAAGAAGTGTTGTTTGAGGGATTGTTTAAAGAGGCCTGGATTACTGGTACTCCTGAGAGAGGGTGGGAGGGTATTCTATATCTTGGAGATAGTGAAGGAGTACAGCATCTGACTGACAGAAAGACTAGGCTTTCCAACTCACAGGAGCATTTAACTTTTTGACCGAAGTGGTTGATTTGGATGGTATTGAGTGAGTAGAGAAGAAAGGGCAGAGCAGTTTGATGGTCTGAATATGAGTTTATGTGCAGTGGTTAGCTGTAGATATGTAAGATAGTGTGGGAGGGCATTGTAGCCAGCTTAGTAGGAGTAGTGAGGAACAATGGTGGGATGAATACTTTGCATTGGTCACAAATTTTGCAATTTTATTATAGCATGAATCAAGTTTAGATTTAAGGGAAGACTGGATATTGGTGGAAAGAGGGGCACCATATAGTAGGAAGGGTAGCAGCAAGGAAGTGCCCAAGGCTAGTTTAGTGGGGAAGTTGAGAAAGTACTTGTGCCTGTAGAGTGTGCCATGTTTTTGATGAGTTTTTTGGATGTTACTGTGAATATGGAGGTCAAAGGTTAGGTTTTCATCTATGATGTCTCCTAGTAGCTTTGTGTTTGGGACAAACTCAATAATAGTGTTGTTCTGGGAGAAGATAGTGAATATGTCTTTGATCAGAGGGGTGTTTTTTTAGGGATAAATAGCATGAGTTTAGTTTTTTGTAGGTTTACGGCTAGGTGATTTTTGGTCATCCAGGTTTCAGTGGTAATGAGGGCAGATTGGGTGAGTTGTTGCAGTTGTGAAGCAGAGTTGTCAGTACAGGTGATGGATCAGTCATCAGCATATTGGATGACTGCACCTTGACTGAGGGTAGAGTGAAAGTTGTTAATGAATATATTGAACAACAGGAGCCCTAGTATAGATCCTTGAACATGCCTGTGGTTGTATTGAGGAATGGGGAGAAAAACTGCTGCCATTTAGTTGATTGTTGGGAAACTGTGAGATAGCTAGAGAACCATTTTAGGGTAGAAGGAGTGATGCCTAAGTTAGACAGTTTGGTGAGAAGAAGGGGTGGGAGATAGTATCGAAGGCCATAGAGAGATGTAAGAAGAGAGAAGAGACCATTTTGTCTGCATCTTGGGCATGGTTAACTGTGTCCAAGGACAGAAGAGCTGTAGTGGTACTGTGACCAGGCTTAAAGACATGTTGGGTGGGAGAGAGGATTTGGTTGCTTAACATGTGATTTAGAAGTTGTGCGTGGATGCATTTTTCCAAGATCTTAGAGATGGGTGAGAGAATGGCAGTAGGACAAAAGTTGGTAATATCTGTATTGTTCCCACCTTTGTGGAGAGGAAGAATATATGTTTTTTTTCCAGACTGTGGGTATATAGGACTCCTGGATTGATCTGTTAAGAAGAATACTTATGGGATATGCAATAGAGTTGGCCGCTAATTGAAGGGATTCAGGAGGTAGGTTACCAGGGGCGTTAGTGCCAGGTTTGAGTTTTAGCACTAGTTTTTTTAATAGTAGCTGTAGAAACAGGTGACAGAGGGAAACAGGGCAAGGGAGAACTGTGAGACAAAGTATAGAGAGTTTGGAGGAGCTAAGTAGGTTTGAGGAAAGTTGGCAGTGAGTGTGGTGATGGCATTTATAAAATATGAGTTGGAGTGTGGCAATTTCGGTAAGTATCTTGTCTGCAGTGGGGCATGGATTATTATTGGAGTCTGGTTTGAGTAAGGAGTTAATTGAACTCCAGAATTTTTTGGGGTTATGCTTGTGTTGACTTTGCAGATTAAGGTAGTATTCTTTTTTATTGTTGATTATTAGATGCTTTGCCTTATTTCGGAATTGCTTGTATTGAGCGAGGTCACTCGTATAATAAGTGAAGGCATTTTACAGATAAACAATGGGAGCTCTCCCATGGTGGCCAATAGCAAATTTCATTTCCAGTCAGAAGATACAAAGAGTGCCTGAAGGAAGAGAGAAGGCAGGGGTTTGCTTTGGTTACTCTATCATTATCGGCAAAAAATGTCTTGACAATGCATAACTTGCCAAGCTTCTGGGTATTTTATAGCATCATTTATTTATTTATTGATTGATTGATTGACGTTTGATGATCCAGAAAGTCAGAGTGGAGCCCATTTTCAGTTCAGCCTTGGAGAGAAAACCTCCAAAGTATTAAAAAATATTTTAAGAATAATAATTTAACAGTCTTTTAAAAATTGTTCAAAAAAACAAATGCAGTTTAAATAATTATACCAAATTAGATGTAATATGAAAACATTGGTTAAGAATATATATAAGTTATATGACAATGATATGAATATGAATGCCAGGGTAATCCTATGGGCTAGGCTTGTAAAGACTCCAGGGCCATTAGCCTATGAACCTATGATTTAATAGTTAGAGAAATTTTAACCAATTTATAGAGAAATGAAAGGTAAGTTAGTATAACACAAGCAGGAATTGCAATATGAAGTGAGAGAAAATGAGGCTTATTGTATATTTAGAGAGAAAGCCATGGGAGAGAAATTGATAGAAGTTATGAAGTAAGTGAAGAAGGGAGAGTAAGGAGATATGAGGTATGAATAAATATTTATTCACATTTAGGGATATAGTTTATACAGGTACTGAGCAAGAACAGAGCCAGCTTTTGGCTAGGATATCTTTCAGAATGGTTTTGAAGCATGGGAGGGGAGGTTATTGACCTGATGGATAGAGATAAGGAGTTCCAGGCCTTAGCAACATGGTACGATTACAGACAATGCCAAGCAGATTTGATGGTTTTGTAGACAGACAGTTGTTTTTGGTCATTGGATTGTAACAATCATCTAGGAACATATCTATGTAAAATGTTATTTTGTGCTGGACAAGTAGATGGATTTTGGATAATTGTATAGGTGTTAAGCTGTATATGTTAGTTGATGGGGTAGCTCTAACCAATTTAGGCTTTTTTGTGCTATACAGTGGTGGTTTCTGAAAGGGGTATTTGCTGCAAATTTAGCAACTTTGTTATAGTATTGTTCAAGTTTTGATTTTTGTGATGCCTGAAGATTAGTAAAGATTGGAGCAGCATAAAGAAGTGTGGAGAGGAGATAAGTAGTGGCAAGTTGTGTCACTGAGAAAGTTTTTAGCTCTTCTGCAATTTTGTATTTGCAGGTCGAATTTAATATTATCATCCATTATCATCCCTAATAATTTATAATGAGAAGTGACTTCAGTGGTTGTATTATCAAGAGAGAGGACTTTAATTTAATTTTTTTTTTTCATGGGAGAGGTATTTGGGGAAAAAGTAGTAGTTACAAAGCCATGTTTCAGTTGCTGCTGCAGCTTCCTGAGTAACTTTTTAGAGGTGTGCCATGTTGTCAGATGTGCAAATGAGTGTGGAGTCATCTGCGTACTGTATTAGGGAGGCCTGTTGTGTGGATATATGGAGAGGAGGGGACCAAGGATAGAGCCTTGTGGTACACAGCTGGTGACTGGGAGGTATGGAGAAATAGTGGAGTGCCACTTTATTGACTGATATCTAATGGATAGTAGCTTTTGAACCATAGAAGGGTGGGCTGAGAGAGACCTAATGAGGACATGTGAAGTAGAAGTTTGCTGTAACAAACTGTGTCAAAGGCTTTAAACAAGTCTAGAAATAAGGAGGAGACTAATTTGCCGTTATCTATGGTTTATTGACAGTATCTATATAGGTGAGAAGTGCAGTTTTAGTACTATGGTAAGCAAGAAAGCCATGTTGTGGGTGGGATAGGAGTTCTTCCTGCAGGAGATAGTTCAGCAATTGTTTTTGAATACATTTTTCAAGTATTTTGGATATGGGATAAGATTGCTGTAAGTCTAAAGTTAGTAATGTACGTTGAATTTCCTCCTTTATACAGAGAGATAATGTGTGAATTTCTCCAGAGAGAGGGAATGTGGGATTCCTGGATTGATCTGTTTATAAGAATTGAGACAGGGTAGGTAATGCTAACAGCTGCTATTTTAAGGTATTTACTCGAAAGGTCATCAGCTGACATAGAGCACGGATTGAGTTTGTTTTTATTTTATATTGAAAGTGGGCACCAGTTTCAGGGTGAAGGTAGATGCATGAACATGAATATGAAGGTAGATACATGGCTGCTGGGCAGGGTTAGGATTAGATGTTGGGTAAATTTTGTGTAGAGATGCTATACTATCTATAATAGGAGTTGAAATGTATTGCCGTTTCAAGTGATGACTTAATATTTCTGTGTCAGTTGCTGTCACTTGGATTAGGGTTGAATTTATGGCTGGGGTGTAAGATTAATGGCTGTCCATAAATTGTTGTGTTTACTATTATTCTGAAAGTTATTACTTTATAGTTTTTTGTCTTCATTAATTTGCTTTTTAGTATGATTGTGGAGCATTCTGAAGTTTTGAAGATATTGAGGTGTTTTATATTTTTGTCATTCTTTCCATGTGTTTTCTCTATTCTGCATTAACATTCTACTCTTTTTGGATAGCCAAATTGCATTATTTGTTTTTAGTCACTTTTGACTTTTGAGGTGTAAGGCTATTTAGGATAGTCGCTAAAGTTGTAGTGAATTCATGTACAACATCATCTAAGGAGAGGATTTTTAAGAAGTTCTTGTTAATAGATGCTAGGTTAGTAATGAACATTTCTGGTTTAACTTAGAAGGCTTGCATGTTGTTTCACAAACATGCTGTTTAAGTGGATGTGTGAGGTGTCTGATTGTATAGATTGGGAGAGGATTACTGAGACAGTCAGACATTGTACCTGAGGTGGTATATTTGGTAGGGTCCTGATACTAGGATCTGTTCTAATAGGGAATTTGATGTTTTGCTATAATGTGCAGAGGTGAGTTTATGTCCAACCAAATGACATTCACGTTATCTAGTAGTATTATTTCTTGTAGAATTGCTATAGATATCCAATGTAGGTTATCTTCCAGTATAGCTTTTTGTCACCAGAAGGGATGTAAAAACTAGTAATACACATTTGTTTGTAATTATTTAATTTCAGGAAAGTTATAAGAAACTCTGCTGAACTGAATATTGGTATTGGTTTGTTGTAAGGGGAAATGTGGTAGTTGTTGGGAAATATTAAAGCAATACTACCACCTTTCCTCTTTATACTGTCATTATGGATGATATTATAGCCTGGAGGTGTAATTTCAGAGTCATTTTTTTCTGGCTTTAAGCCAAGTTTCAGTTACAGTGAGAAAATCAGGCTTATGTTGTGTAATCCAGGCATGTAGTTCAGCAATTTTATTTCTTATGCTTCTAACATTTATGGCAGCAAACGTTAGATTATTGGGGTTGAAAGTTGATCATTGTAGGCGTACAGCAGTGTATAGAAGAGAATTGTCTTGATGTTCATTGTGATAGGTGGGGCCAGGATTAGGGCGAATGTCTCCTACTAGAAGGATTTTAGTATATTGGGGAATTACTGATACTTGTTTTTTGGAGGAATTTTTTCACCTAATTTTGTTTTGGTTTGAGTTGAAATGTAGTTAATCAGTCTCTATTTGGTGTAAAGGTGAGGGGCATCATTAAATATGTTTGGTGTGATGTGTGGAGAAAGTGTAGGGAGGAATTATGAATAGGTGGTTGGGACAGAGTTGGAGATATGTTGAGAGATATTATAGGGTCATGGTAAGGTGAGAGATGGTCCAGTAGTAGGAGAAGAATAGAGCATAAGCTGAGTAAGTACCATGATTAAGTAAAGGGGTCTGTATATTTTAGTTAGCAGGTAGTGGGGAAGAGGTCTATGTTAGAACATTGGAGTTTCAAAACTTCGAATGTTCTAATATCGAACTCTATTCAGCGAAAGCTGAAAATATCGAAGCAACAGAAAACCAGATTTTTAGAATTGGGTTGTCCGTTTCTGTTGCTTCGGTATTTTCAGCGCTGTGGTGGAAAGTTACAAGTTGGGTTCAGGTAAGTGTGTGATTGAGTGTGGGTTAGGGTAGTTAGAGTTAGGGTGCGGGCTAGGTATGTGCAAAATTGTGTGGATGTGAGGGTTAGGGCGGGTTAGGTGAGTCAGGGTTAGGGCACGGGTCAGGTAGGTGTGGGATTGTGTGGATGTGAGGGTTAGAGCGGGGTAGGTGAGTTAGGGTTAGGGCGCGGGTGAGGTGAGTGTACGATAGTGATGGACCTTAGGGTTTGGGTTAAGGTAAGTGGATAGTTAGTGGTGTGTGTATAGTTTAGTGTAGGGTTAGGTGTAAGATTTTAGGTGTATGTGTGTGGATTGCTATTTGTTTTGTGTGCTTGTGTTGTGTGTATGTGTTTTGGAACAGCTGTTCTGTATGTTCGATGTTTTCAGCTTTCGCTGAAAAGGGTTTGATATTAGAACATTCAAAGTTTTGAAACATTGATGTTCTAATATAGACCCATGGGGAAGTAGGGATCAAGAAGGGAAAAGAAGTTGTACAGTAGAAAGATATTTAGTGGTGGTGGAGACTGAAAGTTGGTACAGGGTAGGTAGAAAAGTAATTTTTCTGAAGGAAGACAGCTTGTCCTAGTATCCTCTCTGGATTGTAAGGAATAGAGGGTTTAAAAGGTTACAGTTTGAGAATATAGTTAAAAAAGGAATAAGTTAGGGTTTATTTGGGAAAAATATAAAATACACTGTAGAATAGATAGGTGCTGTTGAGGAGTGGAGTGACTATGAATGTATATAGGGCAAAGCAGTATGGGAAGGAGAAAGGTTGTTGGGAATGGTGCTAAAAGATTAAATGGAAGTTGATAATTAGGTTAAAAAACAGTAGTGTTTTATGATAGTAGAAAGGTTGTTTGGGAGAGTTAGGGAATAGGAGTCACAGGTATAATGTCTGTGTGTGTAGGAAATATAATATTAGACTAAGAGCGGACGGGAAATGGAAGTAGGGGAATGAAGCTGAGTGCAGTAGGCTTCCACCTTTGGGTCAAATTAAAATCAAGAAAAGTCAGTTTATAGGTAATAGAAAACAATTACATGATTACCAAGCAGAACAGATTTTCTTTAATTTCCTAATGCAGAAACCTGTTAGCCAGGAAGACTAAGTGATTGGCATGTACAGTGTAATCTAGTGGTCAAGAGAAAGGACAGTGGGCAACTTAGAATGAGGTCCTTAGAGTGCAAGGACAACTCTGTGGGAGCAGGGGTGAGGGTGATGTTAAAAGTAATTTCCAGCAGAGGACTTGAACTGTACAAAGGCAAAATTCTCAGTAAAAATTTTTGGGAGTTGGTCCTTGTGGCAGAGCTTCAGCAGTATCTGCACTGAATATAGTGATCAGAGGCTCTGAAAGGAAAGAAAAAAGAAAAACTCTACTAAGCTGTCATATTATATTGAGGCAATATAGTTAATACTTATAAAAAGAGATGGACTAAGGACCACAGTGAGTCAGAGCAAGAGAATATGGGGAACGTGTAAGAATAGAGAGATGCTAAAAAGGTTTATGAATGTAAGCTGAAAGTAAGATAGCAGCCAATATAATGATGGAGAACCAGTTATACGGTGTAAGTTTGTGTGTGTGTGTGTGTGTGTGTGTGTGTGTGTGTGTGTGTGTGTGTGTGTGTGTGTGTGTGTGTATATATATATATATATATATATATGGTTTATATTGGAAAACTTGAAACTGCATCGGTCAACTGGCATGTGGTCAAATGTCAGTTTTCAAGTGGGCAGAATGTCGAACCAAAATGTATCACCTATACTACAGCAAGCAGGTAGTGTACTTCGAGTATTTGGGTTCAGCATTGTGCAGGGAGATCGCGGGTCAGTGAGAAACAGAGATTTAGCCCATTTCCTCACTGTAGTGCAAACTCGGAGTTGGCATATTTAATGTGCAGGGGGTATGGTGGGGATGGGGGCATAGCCCCCATACAAAATAGTGGAATTAATGTACAGTTGACTGTAGCATGAAACTGTATGTTAATGTGCATAGCAGGAGGTGAGTGACGTCACCTCCTGCTGTGTCGAATACATCGAACTGCAGATGTCAATGTATTTGGGTATGGTGGGGATGAGGACATAGCCCCCGTGCAAAATAGTGGAATTAACGTACAGTTGACTGTAGAGTGAAACTGTACATTAATGTGCATAGCAGGAGGTGAGTGACTCCACCTCCTGCTATGTCAAATACATCGTACTGCAGATGTCAATGTATTTATTTTTGCCTTGGTTGCTGTTTCAAAATTCTGAATTTAGCATTTTGGGTGAACATTCTGAATGGTCGTCCGAAGCAGATAAACCTAAATATATATATATATATATATATATATATAACATTTGTTTACCAGGAAAGTCTGACTGGATCAGGAGCCTATTTTCAGTGTAGGCCCAGGGAGTAAAACTTAAAATAATACATGAAAGTTAAGACAATTAGGTTCATAGGTTGGTATTAGGCTATTGGCCCTAGGGCGTATACAAGCCTAGCCCTTCCCTGGACCCCTGTCTAGCAGGGGTGACTGACGTGATCCCTGGGGTGAATTTCTTATCTCTCATCCAGTCATCAAGGTTCCTTTTGAAGAAGGCCAAAGAGGTGCTCTGCTTGACATGTATGGGCTGTCTATTCCAGAGCCTGGGGAGTCTCTGGGTCAAGAACATGTCCCTCCAGCATGTTTTGTTCATTGTGATGACAAGGTATAGATCCCTGGAGCATGTGTCTCTGAGGGATTGGGATTTCTTTAAGTGTAGCATGTCCAACAGCTCTGGGTTTGACATGGCCTTATATGTTAAGCAGAGATCACCTTTGAATAAACGATATGTGACAGAGTATAGGTGGAGTTTTTTTAGATGGTCAGCATAAGGCATTTGCTTTAGGCCCGTGATTATTTTAGTGAGGTATTTCTGTGGCCTTTCCAGTTGTTGCAGATGTCTTGAGAGGTACATACCAAACGGGGTGTTGTATTGTATAATGGGTCTAATGAGGGATGAGTACAGTGGGACAATGACCTCCATTTTTCTGGATGAAAAGCCCTTAGTGATAAGGTGTGCCACATAGAAGGATTTCCTGACTGTTGTGGCGATGTGGTTATCAAAGTGAGACACTTTCAGTGTTTCGTGTACTGCCACCGATGTTGTAATTCATGGGTACATGTTTTTTCCCAAAGGGGATAACTATACATTTCTTGGCAATGAGCTAGAGTCCATGGCTCTGGCACCAAGCATCTGTTTCTGTAAGGCCCTTTTGTAGAATATCCACATCATTTTGGAGATTCAATAATGGCTCCCAGTTTGCAGTCATCTGTCAACTTTGTTAGCCAGAGTCCCTTAGTGTTGGCCTGTACATCAGAGAAGTAGATGCCAAACAAGAGTGGTCCCAAGACTGAACCCTGAGGTACTTCCACTTGTCACTTGTGTGGAGCTGGATTTGGAGTTGGCTACTTTTACAGTGTGGGTTCTCTCAGTAAGCCAGTTGGCAACCCATCGATTGACATAGGGGTTAATGCCCAGCTTAGTAAGTTTATCTATGATTCCAGAGTGGGGGATGGTGTCAAAGACCTTGGCAAGGTCCAGATAGGCTGTGTGGACCAACTTACCCTTGTCCACGGCTCTGGAGACTGAGTCAAAGAAGTCACTCAGGTTCAGGAGACAAGATTGGCCCTTCGCAAACCCAAACTGCATGGGGTCCAGTGTTTGAAGGTTGGCAATATCTTTGTTTATAAGTTACTTGATAATACGTTCCAAGGCCTTGCAGATCAGGATCATCAGACTGATGGGGCGGTAGTTCCCGGGATCCAAGTTGGATCCCCCCCTTGTGGAGTGGGATAACTGTAGCTGTGTGCCACTCAGTGGGCAAGAAGCCTGAGGTGAGGCTATGATTAAACATGAGACTTATGTGAGCTGCCAGTTCATTTTGTAGTTCATGTAGTACACAGCCTGGGATGTCGTCTGGTCCCATGAATGCTGTATTCTTAGCTTTGGAGAGTGCATTTTTTACCTGTGTGGCCGTTATTACCAAAATTTGGCAATCTTTTGGTATTGAGATGGGCCTTTTAGGGGGTGAGAGAGGGGTGAAGTTTGCACTGAATCTATCTATATATGTAAGAAAACAACAACTATAAAAGCACACATTAGTAAGTAATGAATACAAAATAAGTACAGAGAGGTAAGAGGTAGATACAGTAATAAAACATGTACTACATAGGTTATACTAAATTAAAGTAATGTGGTACATTACAAACGTTTTTTATATATATATATATATATATATATATATATATATATATATTCCTATTAAAAGAACAAAAGGTCACAACTTTGAACCTGTAATAGGAAGCCTCACTTACACGAAAGTTCACTTTAACTAAAGTGAACTTCTGCGAAAGTGCACTTCACGAAAGTACGCAGCACAGTGGAGGACATCAAAAACAAACTATGTCCTCCACTGTGGTGCGATACTCATGGACCTTAGGGTTGGGGCGCGGGTTAAGGTAAGAAGATAGTTAGTAAAGCTGTCGCACCTAACCATGCCTAACCCTAAGGTTCATGACTATCGCACCATAGTGGAGGACATTGCTATGTCCTTCACTGCGGCTGTCATCAGGACCTTAGGGTTGGGGCACAGAAGTCATGGTAAGATAGCCACGGGCTGTCCCGCCATAACCACTGTGCCCTAAACAAGATCCCGTGAAATTACACAGAAGTTCAGTACAAGCGCCCATTACGTTGTACTGAACTTATAAATCACTTCGATTAAGTGCACTTTAAGCTGCAGTATCATTCCATACACTATTTAGTGGTGAACCTTTGATCTAGTATATGGAATCCATATATATATATATATATATATATATATATATATATATATATTATTATTATTATTTATATATATATATATATATATATATATATATATTATAAAATCAGCTAGGATTAAGGTAAAGAATGAGGGTCAGGTCAGATCAGGTCAGAATATTAGAAGCAAGTAGATGCTTAGGAGAATAGTAGTATATGATGGGAAAGTTAAGGGTGTAGAAATATGTAAAGTCTCTTAGTCTAATATGTTAGCAGTTAGTGGATGAAATTCATATCTTAGGGATAGAAAGGATGGCCCCTAGAGAGTGAATTCAGTTCACCTGTTAGGGAAAGAGCAGAGGCAGTTCTGATTACATAGAAAGTGTTTTCTTAGGGTGTGTTTGAAGTTGTTAAAGCTCTCTGTGACAAAGGGTGATACTGCCAGCACAGCTAGCTGGAATTTTGTAAATAATTATATGGCATTTGTGAATATCAACATGATTTATATAGCAGTATGGCAAAGGGAGATATGGCCAGCACAGGTATCTGTAATTTTGTAAATAATTATATGCCATTTGTGAATATGAACATGATTTATATAAGATGTTTGTGTTACAAATGTATTAGAACTCTATGTCATGTGTATGTTAAACTATCCCCGGGATTCATGAACGCTGCGCCAGGCGGACGCATAGCGTAGGCGTTACAATGCCAAATATGGCCGCCGAGCGATTCAGGTACGATCCAATTCCGCGTGCACTACCGGCGTGCGCCCGATCTGCGCCGCCTCCGGGCGTGGGTATACTAAACACCCCATGTGCGGTGTTGCACCATGCAAATGAAGGCATATAGCGATCCACGAAGTGGCGCAGGTGTAACATAAAGAACGCGGCAATGTAAACCAAAAGCGGTTTACATTTACCCAAACATAACATAGAGTAGCGGAATGCTGTCAGCGTCAGGTATCACACTGTTGCCATATGCCAATGGCGAAAGACACAGAGAATGTCAAAAGAAAACATGCACAACATGTAAATAATAACATAAATGGTATGTCCACAGAAACTCACAGCAGAACCCCAGGACATGTCTGCGGAAGGTGCTAAACAATGAAATAATATGACAATGTCTTAAAACAGCAGTGTAATACATCAGCCTCACAGCCACAATACACCATGGTAT
>NC_056735.1:1385825590-1385848090 GCF_019279795.1 Protopterus annectens | reverse complement strand
CACACACACACACACACACACACACACACACACACACACACACACACACAGATTTGCCAGTACTGACATGAATGGGTTCATTGCTTCACAGGTGTGTAGTGGTTGACTGTGCCAGAAGGCTGTACAAGGCTAGGCAAAGAATATGCCCTGGCATCAGGCCACATGACAATGGTCTGCAGTGTGGCTCAGGGGAGTAGTCCCTGGATTGGCCCACACAGGTGGGTATTGTATTTACCATCCACTCATCTGGGTTACTATTGTGGGTGGCCAGTGCTGTGCAGTGCTTGCCATGTATGTGTTCTATATTTCATAACATGCATGGTGTCTGGGATGTGCACATGTCCCACGTGCATGTTCTGTGACATGTGGAATTGTACCTGGGGTGTTTGGGGCATGTTGTGTGGACAGATTGTTATCACCTGATGTGGCATTCCTGACCTCATGTGGTGAGAACTGGCTATGGAACTAAGGTTGATCCTGCACCTACATTGACAGCATGATACAGGTATTCACTGGTGTTAGTGGCATCTGTCCATACAAGGCATGTATATAAGGCATGGTATTTCTTTTGTGGGTTACATTTGCTGACTCTACAGTTGTTGCAGGCGTCCAGTGGGGAACATAGCAAAGGACCACTGTAAGCAATTATTTGCCTATTGTAGGGATGGAACAGTGTGCCATGCCCTCTGTAGTCCACTGCAATTACACCATGGTTACTATCTCTGAGCAATATTCAGGGAACTACCAGCATAGTGGTTGTTGCCTAGCCAAGTGTGTTTGTGTATGAGACATGGGTGAAGAGTGTTCTCTGGGTAATACAAGGATTGCCTATATTGTTCCCCAATCCATAATGTCACATGTAGGGGTATGGAATGTCTACACCAGCCTCTCTGCTGTTTGACATTTGTTGTCCTTCTAAAGTGGACATTATGACATATGATAGGTCCTCCATATAAGTAATTTGCAAAATCCGCTCCACAATGAGTCCTGTTATTACACAATCACAGCTACCTCCACACAGGATACTGATGACAAACACACACACACACACACTTGGCAGTGCTGAGATTCAAACACCTACCTAGCTATGTATTGCTACTACAGTGTACTGCATTTATTGCACGCGCTACAAAGCTTATAGGGCTAATCTTTCTCCAAAGGTGTATTTCAAGGTGAATAACATCAGCAGGCTTGCCAAAGTAGGGCAATGGAAAGTGTATTGACTGTGAATGGCCTCAAAAGCATTGATCTGTGTGTTATCTGACCATCTCAAGGATTACTTGCATAAAGTTAGACTCTCTTAGTAAAAAAGTCTGCATATCATTGTTGGAGCCTTGCTGTGTCTTGAAAGAGTGCTCTTCAAACTATCTGGAGATATACAGAGCTGAGTATATTTTTCTGGCACTTCAGAGTTGTGTACTGGTAATTGTTGTTTGACTAATTTTATATAATCGCTGGCTGACTTCAGAGTTGTGCACTGTTATTTTTGCTTCACAGTATAGTTTTAAGATATCTGCTGAAGGTGTTGGTTTTCCCATACACACACTCCCTATTCTTGTGTTGTTGTTTAAATTTGGAGGTTTTTGCAGTTGCCTGCCCCCACTGTAGATGTGATCTGGGACACTCCACCCAGTCTCATCTCTTTACCTCATTCTACCTAATAGACTCCTTCTGCATTGTTTTTAGTCATTTTTAATTTAATTGCATTTTTTAAACTGTTTGGTCTAACATTGCTACATACTCAAGTGTGCTAGCTTGCACTGCATTTGAATTGTTTTGACTGCTGTTTTAGCTACTTTTCTGTATATATATATATATATATATATATATATATATATATATATATATATATATATATATATATATATATATATATATATATATATATATATATATATATATAAAATACCTTTCCTGTAACTAATGTAGTCCAGATTCAGATTTGCTGTATCCAGGACTGTATGTAATCTTCTGAGCTCCCCCGAGCTTTTTGTGGGAGTGGTAAGCACTAGGTAACCTATCTACCACATAAGGAGTGGTTCTGGCCCAGAAATTGTAGTTATTGGCCGTTTGGGCAGTTTTTCCATATCTCTCAACTTTCTGATTTAAAAGCCCACATTTGCATTTGTTTCCCCCCTTTCCTGTAACTAGTTTAGTCCAGATACAGATTCTTACTTTTAGCACTTGAATTTGCTTATTCGTGATCAGCACTTGTTCAGAACTTGTAAGCACTAAATAACCTACTAATTACTACAACACTCAACCTTCCTCATTACCTAGAGGAAAACAGTTTTGGTACTTACTTTTCTCACTTGCTTAGAGAAAAACAACTCTTGTACTCACTTTCCTCACTTATCTAGAGGAAAATATTTTTTTATTCAGGCATGTCCAAGGGTCAGCTCCCAGTGTTCTCTTATGTCTATCTGATGAATCTGGGCATCTTGGGGCAATATAGAAATTGCCTCATGTACACAGACAACCCTCTCCTCCTACCACCCAACACTACAACCTGTGAGAGATGCACTTATCTAGCCAAACTGGAGGTAAAGCTCTCTCCAATCAAGACTGAACTTGACAGTCAAAGAGGAGAAGGTAAACACTTGCACCACACCACACTCATCACATAGTCTCACTAAATCTACACCACCAAAATCCACACATAAAAACACAAAAACATTCACGGAGGCTCTCAATAATAATCTGCTCAAGCAACAGAGACATCCATAGTCTCACTAAATCTACACCACCAAAATCCACACATAAAAACACAAAAACATTCACAGAGGCTCTCAATAATAATCTGCTCAAGCAACAGAGACCTCCAAAGCAGAAGTGCAAGCAACCTCCACCCCCCAACACAACCCAAATGACACATAGCCCGCAGACTCGGTGTGCCACTCAACCACAGCCAATAAGGCAAAACAACGTACCCAACACAATAGTCATAGTCGACTCTATAGTCAGGCACACTGGTGTCCTACTCACCAGGCTAAACAAGGAGAAGGTTACTGTCAGCTGCCTGTCGGGTGCCAGGATCCACCACATAACCCACGCACTCAGGTCACTCCACAACAATTACAAATATGACTCTGTCATTGTCCATGTTGGTGTGAACGACCTGAGACGTACCTCCCTGGACTACATGAAAAGAGACATGGAAGAGCTCTCCGATCTTGTAGCCCAGGTAGGTATGACCCTAGCCCTGAGTAGCATTCTGCCATCACCCAGAATGATGCCGCAGTTCAAGGACAAAATGATTGACTTCAACAATTGGCTAAGCTTCTGGTGCCATTCTAAAGGGATCCAGTATGCCTGGGATGACATGGTCGACAAACCACGATGCTTTGCCAGAGATGGCCTGCACCTGTCACCCCTGGGATTCCGGATACTGGCTAAGGTTCTTGCCGCCCCCATAGTGCCTTTTTTAGACAAGGTTCAAATGACGAATTCACCACCATAACAGGAACAGGCAAGCAAAAACTGAAGGTGATTCTACTCAATGCTAGAAGTCTAAATCTCAAAATGCACTCACTCAAGGCACTCCTTAAAATGGAGAACATCGATATCTGTGCAGTGACTGAGACCTGGTTTAAGGCTCCAGACAGCACCCCTGCACTACAAGGCCATAACTCATACCACACTTTTTGGCCATGTAACCTGGACTGGAACACCAAAGGCGGAGGTGTGTCCATATTCATTAAGGATATCCACACCTCCAGGCTAGTTGCTCAGCATAATGCAGCCGAGGTTATCCAAGTGCAACTAACTCTGGGCAAAACTGCAATCCAAATTGTAGCTTGCTACAGATCACCCACCATGCCCCAGGATTCCCACTCCTCTTTTCTTGATGTACTGGAAAATATTAGGGTTCAACCAAACACCCTAATAATGGGCAATTTCAACTACCCCACCATTAACTGGGAAAACTACTCATGTACCAACTCCTTCGCTCAACGCTTTCTGGAATTCATAAACTCCAATGCTCTGGATCAACTTATCCACACTCCCACCAGGGGCAACAATATCCTAGATCTAGTCATTACCAATATGAGTGACCGGTGTTTCACACCTGAAGTCAATGGCTCATTGGTCTGATCCGACCATAAGTTAATTACCCTAGATATCCACATCCTGCCTCCACCCCCCATTAAGGAAACCATGGTAAAAAATTTCTCCAAAGCCAACTTCATGCTTCTTAAAACAGAAGTAGTGAACTTCATGACACCCATGCAGATGGACAATACAGTTACGACTACTGAATCCTACACAATTGCACTTTATAAGCACTTACATGAGTGCATGGATCATGCTATCCCAAACAGAACCAAGACGCTATCCTCCAAAGAAAGGAAGCCAATCTGGTGGTCCCCTGCCATAAACATTCTGTACAACAGAAGGAAGAAACCCTTGCAAAAGAGAGTAAAATCCCATGAGTGGAGGAGCTCCCTGGTCAGCCTCAGTAAGAAGTTGCGATCCCTGATAAAATCCTCCAAAGCTAGTTACGAAAACAAAATCGCCACTGATTCTAAAGACAACTATAAAGCATTCTATAGCTATGTCAAGAATCTCAATGGCAACACTCAGATCTGCTCTGAGTTACAGCACAATGGCACTAAATATACAGACCCAACTGATATTGCCAACATCCTGGCAGATAGGTTCAGTGCTAACCCCCTAAAGAGCCCATCTCTATACCGGAAGAATGCAAAGTTCCTGTAATCACGGCTGCAGAGGTAAAAACCACATTCTCCACAGCCAGGAACACAGCATCCATGGGATCAGACAACATCCCAGGCTGTGTTCTACACAAACTACAGAATGAACTGGCACCCCACCTAAGTACCATGTTCAATCATAGACTCACCTCAGGCTTTGTGCCTGCTGAATGGCACACAGCAATGGTTATCCCACTCCACAAGGGGGGAGCCACCACGGACCCCGGGAACTACCGCCCCATTAGCCTGATGAGCCTGGTCTGCAAGGCCATGGAATGTATCATCATGGAACTTATAAACAAAGACATTGGTAATCTCCAAACTCTGGATCCCACCCAGTTCGGGTTTGCAAAAGGCAGATCATGTCTCCTAAACCTGATAGACTTCTTTGAAGCAGTCATCAAAGCCGTAGACAAGGGTAATGTGTTTCACACAGCCTATCTACATCTTGCCAAGGCTTTTGACACCATCCCCCACTCTGGAATTATAGATAAACTCACTAAACTAAGTATAAATCCCTATGTCACAAGATGGGTTGCCAACTGGCTCACTGACAGAACCCACACTGTGAAAGTAGCAGACTCCAAATCCGACTTCAGACAAGTGACAAGTGGAGTACCACAGGGTTCAGTCCTGGGTCCTCTCCTATTCGGTATCTACTTCTCTGAAGTACAGGCTAACACAGAAGGTCTTTGGCTAATGAAGTTCACAGATGACTGCAAACTAGGGGCCATAATCGAAACTCCTAACGATGTTGACATCCTACAAAAGGGCCTCACTAAGACAGATGCCTGATGTCAAAGCCATGGCCTCAAGCTCAATGCCAAAAAGTGCATTGTCATCCCCTTTGGTAAAACTCTGTACGCATGAACTACAACATAGGTGGTAGTATACTTAACATGAAAGTGTGATAAGAGACCTTGGGACACAGGTGGACAGTAGTCTCTCCTTTGATAATCACATCACCACAGTAGTCAGGAAATCCTTCTACCTGGCACACCTCATCACAAAAGGTTTCTCATCCAGAAAAAAAGAGGTCATTGTTCCCCTCTACTCATCACTCATTAGACCCATTATAGAGTACAATGCCCCTTTTGGTATGTACCTCACAAGACATCTACAACAACTGGAAAGGCCGCAGAAATACCTCACAAAGAGGATTACTGGCCTCAAACAGATGCCCTACACAGATAGTCTCAAAAAACTCCAGCTTTACTCCATTGCATATCGCCTACTCAGAGGCAATCTCTGCCTAACATACAAAGCTATGTCAAACCCAGAACTGTTGGACATGCTCCACTTAAAGAAATCCCAATCCCTCTGAGCTACACACTCTAGGGACCTAAACCTTGTTACCACAATAAACAGAATATGCCGGAGGGATAGATTCCTGTCCCACAGACTTCCCATACTCTGGAATAAACTACCCATCTATATCAAACAAAGCTCCTTATTAGCACTCTTCAAGAAAAATCTTGATGATTGGATGGGAAACAGGAAATTCACCCTGGGGATCACCTCTGTGGCTCTGCTCGACAGTGGCACAGGAAAATAAATTTCTTGGGTGGCAAAAGCCAGGGTACCTTTTTGGCTGGGCTTGTATAGGCCCCCAGGGCCTGATAGCCTAGTACCTACCTATGAACCTATCCCTACACAGACAAACATACAAACACACACACACACACACACACACACACACACACACACACACACACACACACACACACACACACACACACACACACAGAGTTTCACAGTTGCCATGTCTGGGATTAGAACTCCTACCTAACTAGTAAATCACACAACAGCATTCCGCAGTTATAGGCACACACCACAGAGCTTATAGGGCTACTCCTTCCCCAAAGGTGTATTTCAATGTGAATGACATCAGCAGGCTTGCCAAAGTAGGGCAATGGAAAGTGTAGTGACTGTGAATGGCTCAAAAGCATTGATCCCTACACACACACACACAAAACAAACACATGCAAACACAGTCTCACAGTTGTCATGTCTGGGATTAGGACTCCTACCTAATACATCACACTATAGCATTATGCAGTTATAGCATGCACCATGGAGCTTATAAGGCTACTCCTTCCCCAAAGGTGTATTTCAAGGTAAATGACATCAGCAGGCTTGCCAAAGTAGGGCAATGGAAAGTGTAGTGACTATGAATGGTCTTAAAAGCATTGATCCCTACACAAACACACACACACACACATATACACATACACACAACACAAAGCCTCACAGTTGCCATGTCTGGGATTACAACTCTTACCTAACTAGTGCATCACACTATAGCATTACAGAATTAAAGCACACACCACAGAGCTTATTGGGCTACTCTTTCCCCAAAGGTGTATTTCAAGGTGAATGACATCAGCAGGCTTGCCAAAGTAGGGCAATGGGGAGTGCAGTGTGTGTGAATGGGCCATAAACCATTCATCTGGAAGCACACACACAACATTCAGTCACACACAGGTTTACATTTAACAGGAACATGTATACAACTGCTATATGAATAATCACTTGTACAGTCATGTTACACAGTTATCACAAGCACCACAGACACTATAGTGCTGAGAGATACTTGAAGCAAATGTCTACAGTGATTGACATTTGCACATCATGTGGTATTGGCCAATTAAATGTGTGCTGAGTGGGACAGGCATCATGATGGGAAGCTGTTTGTCACTGTCTCTCACTCTCTTCCACACATTTATGTATGTATAAGTTTGGCCTATTACAGTGTGTTGTCTTTGGATATATGTGTGTATTCCTATCCGATATGTGTGCAAAGCATGACTGGTGTGCAATGTGGAGTGTGTGCACAAACATCTGCGACTGACAGATATGTATAGTCTACTGTTGTTGCCAGACATGGGCTTCATTTCTGTAAGTGTGGGAGCATGACCTTTTTTATTAAATGTGTGAATCCATTCCAGGAAGGTTGTACTCCAGTGCAGGCATTTGTGTTTTACACCTACAGCTAGCAACTTGTTTCTGCAGGATATCTGTAGATCGGTTGACAATATGGGGTCACAATGGGCAAAGGATAGTGGGATACTGTAAATAATTGCATCTGTGCTGCTTCTGCTACATGGTTTTGGTGTTAGCAGAGATATTCAGACATATGTACTGTTTTACACTGTGATGGTATACATATTTGCTTGCAGTAATTTCCTGGGGAACACAAGATGAAGGAAGTTGTGTCCAGTATTGTGGTCTGCAGCCTACATATTCTTGCACAATCATGCCTTTCTGGAGAGGGAGCTGCAGACACTTGCTGATGGGTCTGTGTAAATGGCTCAGCACCTTGGTACTGTGGTGCTTGTACATCCATCGACGTGACAGTATGGCCATATCCTGCTGTGGTCATACCTCACAGCTGTACAGATTCACACAGGTTACCCAGAGGTAAAGCTCATATTTCTGGTTATTATCCCTTCACATTGTGGTTTACGAGCAGGTTTGTAGCCACCCATTCCTGTGCTTGCAGGCAGGAATAGTATGTGCACACATCTGAGTTTCAGACATCACACACTCCATGGCATCCATGCTTCTACCCCCCCTCTGTTATTCTATCCTCTTCCAAACATTATGCAAATGTTATCTGATAAGTATTTAGGGGTTGGTCCACAGTTCATGCAGTAGGACATGGTGGGCATGCTACTGGGATTTGTCAACATGGCCTTGCATGTGTGTTCCGTGGACTGTTATGTTGTTATTTGGGAGTTCATGAGATAACATACAATGACAGTATGGGTTCATAGGTTCATAGACTGGTACTAGGCTGTCATCCCTAGGGCCTATACAAGCCTAGCCATAACAATTCCCTGGCTATTTCTTCCCACACTATTTACTTCCCTGGACCCCTGTCTAGCAGGGTGACTGACGCGATCCCCGGGGTGAATTTCCTTTCTCCCATCCAATCATCAAGGTTACTTTTGAAGAGGGCCAAAGAGGCGGTCTGCTTGACATGTATGGGCAGTCTATTCCAGAGTCTGGGGAGTCTTTGGGTCAGGAACCTATCCCTCCAGCATGTTTTGTTTATTGTGATGACAAGATTTAGATCCCTGGAGCATGTGGCTCTGAGGGATTGGGATTTCTTTAAGTGTAGCATGTCCAACAGCTCTGGGTTTGACATGGCCTTCTATGTTAAGCAGAGATCACCTCGGAGTAGACAATATGCGACAGAGTATAGCTGGAGTTTTTTAAAGCAGTCAGCATAGGGCATCTGCTTTAGGCCTGTGATTCTTTTAGTGAGGTATTTCTGTGGCCTTTCCAGTTGTTGCAGATGTCTTGAGAGGTACATACCAAATGGGACGTTGTATTCTATAACGGGTCTAATGAGGGATGAGTACAGTGAAACAATACCCTCTTTTTTTCTGGATGAAAAGCCCTTAGTGATGAGGTGTGCCACATAGAAGGATTTCCTGACTGTTGTGGCAATGTGGTTATTGAAGGTGAGACCACTGTCCACCTGTGTCCCTAAGTCTGTTATCACACTTTCGGTGTTTAGTGTACTGCCACCTATGTGATAATTCACAGGTACATGTTTTTTCCCAAAGGGGATAATAAGAAGTTATGTACCTACCATAACGTTCCATCTTAGTTGTCTTCTTCTCGCCTTCTTTCTTGCTGGATGGGTTCGGAGCCGATCCTCGGCTCCGACTCGGCCAATACTAAAGCTCGAGAGCTAATTCCACCGGCTCGAGGCTCCCCTATATCCCACAATGCTAGGCAGTAACTACTCAGATGTCGTCTGATAGTCAGACCAAGCAATTCTAGTCTCCATAGTATGGAGAAGGGTAACCCACCTCTATATAAACCTGAGTGTAAGGTATCCCAGACCTAACAAAAGGGGAAATAGAGGTGGTAGAACATGTGGGAATGACAACTTCCAAAGGAAGATCACAAAATGAATTCCTATCGGTCTGTCCAGGCTTGGGGGAAGGAGGGTGGGACGCAAGAAAGAAGGCGAGAAGAAGACAACTAACATGGAACGTTATGGTAGGTACATAACTTCTTAATGTTAAGTTGTCTATCTCGCCTTCATTCTTGCTGGATGGGACCGCATCCCTAGCACCTTATCCCGGGTGCCCTATCGGAACAGACTCTTGAGAACAGTGGAACCAAAGTTGACACGGTTTCTGGAGACCATGTCCAATTTGTAATGTGAAATGAAGGTATGAGGAGAAGCCCAGGTGGCTGCTGCACAAATGGAATCTATTGGTAGCCTATCCTGAAAAGCTATGGATGTAGCTAATGCCCTAGTTGAATGAGCTCTAGGTCTTGAAGGTAGTTTTTGATGTCTGATCTCATAGATTAAGGTAATTGTAGAGGTGAGCCATCTTGAAAGGGATACTTTAGTAACTGGAAGGCCCAATTTCCCTTCCGCATACGATAGAAAAAGCTGATCAGATTTCCTGAATTGTTTAGTCCTGTCTAAATAATATCTAAGTTGGCGGTGAACATCCAGAAAATGTAGCTTTTGTTCCGACCTGTTGGAATAGTTAGGGAAAAAGACGGGGAGATCAATCATTTGGTTTAGGTTTGTTTGAGAGGAAACCTTAGGTAAAAAGGATGGATTAGTACGGAGGGATACCCTATCTTTGTGAAACACTAAGTAAGGAGGACGACTGCACAGAGCATGGAGTTCAGATACCCTTCTCGCTGAAGTTATGGCTACCAGAAAAAGTGTCTTCCATGAAAGCAACTTCAGAGAACATGAAGCCGCTGGTTCGAAAGGGGGAAGGATTAAGGATGCCAGAACCAAGTTCAAGTCCCATTGAGGCGGGGGATCTTTGATTGGAGGTTTGAGAAGAAAAACGCCCCTTAAAAAGGCTTTGCAGAGCTTGTGAGCCATGATGCTAGACTTTGAGACACGTACATGATAATTAGATACAGCAGCCAGTTGAACTCTAATGGTAGATGAAGAAGAGCCTAAATGAAAGAGTTCTGCTAGAAAGTCTAGAATAGACTGGATAGGTGCAGTGAAGGGATCTATATTTTTTGATGTTGCCCAAAAGGAGAAGCGTTTCCATTTGCTATTATAAATCTTCCGGGTAGAAGATTTATGAGAGGCTATCACGATATCTCGGACCGAGCGAGATATTAAGGGAAGCCTGGCTAAGGTCGGAATCGGAGAAACCACGCTGTGAGGTTGAGAGAATGAAGAGACTGGTGCAGCTGGCCCGATTGGTGGGTCAACAGATCTGGCACTGGGTCCAGATGCCAAGGCTGCTCCAAAAGGTAACGATGAAGAAACGGAAACCATATCTGTCGAGGCCAGTAGGGGGCAATGAAGATCATTGTCACTCTCAAGGTGATGGCTTTCTGAATTAGTTGAGTTATCAGTGGAAAAGGGGGAAAAGCATACAGAAGTCCCCGGGGCCAATTGTGGACTAGAGCGTCTCTGGTGGGATGGCCTGGTAACAGGAAGAGAGTGAAGAAGTCGTGACACTTGCTGTTTTAGGGAGTAGCAAAAAGATCGCAGCAAGGCTGGCCCCATCTTTGGAATACTTCTTCAAGTACTGATTTCTTCAGAGACTACTCGTGGGGCATGAGAATTGCCCTGCTCAACTTGTCTGCAATCACGTTGGACTTCCCGGGGATGTGCGTTGCTACCAGAAAATGCTGAGAAGAGATCGCCCATTGCCAAAGTCTGAGTGCCTCTCGACATAAGGGGTATGATCTGGTTCCCCCTTGTTTGTTGATGTACCACACTACGGACATGTTGTCCATCTGAATTGCAATAGTCCCTGTGGGAAGAGAGTCATGAAGGGCTTGCAATGCTAAAAGCACTGCTCTCATCTCTAAGACATTTATGTGCAAGTGGCACTCGAATGGTTGCCACGTGCCCTGGACTGTCCTGCCCTGATAATGCCCCCCCACCCCATCAGGGAGGCGTCTGTTGTCAACGTGGCGACTGGGGTGGGATGAGTGAAGGGTCTTCCTTGGAGAACCTGAGGTGATGTGATCCACCAAGACAGTTGATTCTTGCATGATTGAGTTATCAATATGGTGTGGGACATCGGGAGCTGTTGGAAGGACCATTGTGTAAACAGCATCCATTGGAGGATCCTCATGTGCAAGCGAGCTAAGGGGAGAAGGAGGATAGCTGCTGCCATGAGTCCTAATACCTTCAAAACTAGTCTGGCTTTGACGTTGTTGCATTGTAAGAGAAGGAAAACTTGCTTGCGGATGTCTGACACTCTTTGCTCTGTAAGTCTGGCTGAAAGATTGAGTGTGTTTAATGTGGCGCCTATAAAGGTAATAGACTGACAAGGCGACAAGGCAGATTTTTCGAAATTTATTGAAATGCCTAGAGCGTGGCAAGTTTGGATAGTAAAGTCTCTGGATAGAAGAAGTTGATGTCTGGTGGTGGCAGTAAGGAGCCAGTCATCTAGATATGGAAACACCTGGAATCCATGACGTCTCAAGTGAGCCGCGACCACTGCCATGCATTTGGTAAACACTCGGGGGGCTGTAGTGAGACCTAAGGGCAGGGCTCTGAACTGGTACTGACTGGCTCCCAGCCTGAAGTGGGGAAATCTCCTGGAGCATCTGTTCATCTTGATATGGTAGTACGCGTCCTGAAGATCTATCGAGCACATCCAATTGTTCTGACCCAAGAAGGGTAGAATGGACTGTAGCGTGACCATCCGGAATTTTGTTTTTCTGACATACTTATTTAAGTTGCTGAGATCCAGTATGGGTCTCCAGTCCCCTGTTTTTTTTGGTACCAAAAAGAATTTGGAGTAGATTCCGGATCCTTGTTGGTCTGCTGGGACTGACTGGATAGCTCATTTTGATAGCAGCTTTGAAATTTCTAGTGCTGCTTGTTCCCTTAGACTGGGTGGAATGTCTGGAAGGGATCCTTTGGGTTGGGATGGAATGTGAATAAGGGGAATTTTGTAACCCTCGGATATGATCGACTGTACCCATTTGTCTTGTGTAAGGGAAAGCCAGGCTTTTGGGTACTACAGGGATAATCTTCCCCTGACTGCCTCCGAAGGTGGACAGCCAGGCAGCTCGTCAGGGATGCTGAAAGGGTTTATCAGAGAAAGTTTCTCTGCTACCCTGGTTTTGCGGACCTCCTCTGCCTCTAGGGCGGCGTCTATTGTTATTCCTCCCTCTGCCTCTAGAGGGAATCAACCTTGTGCATCAGATGAGACTCCCTGGGTTTGTTTGCGGAACCACATTTTTCCTCCCCTCTGACCTTTGGGATAAGGCCTAGAAGGGGTAGAAAAACGGACTCCCACGGCAGAGAGAGTCTTACCTTCCACCTCGCACCTAGTCAATGTATCCTTCACCTGAGGACCAAACAAGGATGATCCATCAAAGGGGGAATTGGTGAAGGACGCCTTGAAAGGGTCCGCAAAGTTGCACAGCCGCATCCAGGCGTGACGTCGTAAGGCAACGCCTGTGCCTGCGGCTCTACTCGCCCCATCCGCAGCATATAAGATAAGCCGCATGGAGGAGTTAACGATGGAGTTCAGGGTTGCCAACTGGGAGTTCATTCTGTCTTGGAACCCCTCAGCTGTTGGATCCTTTATCGCTTCACTCATATCCTTGAGTAAATCTCTCTGGAGACGAGTGAAGTGACATAAGTAGCTCAGCGACCGCATTGAAAAGGTTGCTGATGAGAACATCCGCTTACCGTACCTGTCCATGGTCCTAGATTCCTTATTAGGAGGATGGACAGGTACCGAAGGATCGGCTAACTCCTTCTTTGTGGCCGCGGCCACCACCATGGCATCGACGGGGACACCTTTAGATAAAAAATCTTTATCTTTAGGGGCAGTAATAAACTTTGACGGCCTCCTCGCATGGGTTCCACTGAATCAGGAGCCGTCCAGGCCTTCCTTGCCACCACTTCCATAAGGGGGTCAAAGGTAGGGGACACCCAGGAGGTAGAAGGGCGAGAGCCAAACGCCTCAAGGTACACTGACTCATCCTCTGAAGGGTTAAGGGCTGGCCAGTTCCCCCTCTGTTTCAGGATCTCAAGGATGTCAGCAAAGGAGACATCCTCAGAGGGGGATCGAGGGGAACCTTCAGATTCCTCTAAGTCAGTGTCAGAGGTGATAGACTCAGGGGAGTCAATGTGCTTCCTCTTGCACTGCCTCTTCCTAGGGGGTTCTACTACCGGGTCAGGAGAGGCCTCGGAAGAGGAGGAAATTCCCAATGGGGAAACTTGAGGAGTTGGCTCTCTGCGGTCTGATGCAAGGGGGTGGGTAGAAATCACCGCAGGCACTGAAGATGGAGGGGCTGATGGAGCCGACTGTGGGGCAGACACTGGTTCTAGCACACTCCGCATGACCTCGAAGGCACCCCTATCGGGCAAGGCCGGAGGTCCCCGCTCCGAAGAGACAAGGACCCCCCCGGTACCGACAGGGACGGGTCCGAGGCCGATGTCGGAGCCAAACTCACCAGCGCCGAAGCCCCGAGAGGGAGAGCGGGGTTGGACAAGGGTCCGATGCCACTCGCCCCCTCGAAGCCAACGAGGGAAGCTCGGCGCCAAGATCCCTCCAAAGAGGAGATCGGAGCAGATGGAGCCGAAAGGGAAGGTATCGGATCCGACGCGCCAACAGTCATGGCTCCGATGAGCCCCGGCTCCGAGCTCAAAGGAGTCGGAGGAGGAACACATTGAGGGACAGAAATAGCCTCTGACTGTTGAGTCGGGCTATGCAGCATTTGGGCCAGTGCCTCGGACATGAGAAGTCTACTCACTACCCTTTGCAAATCGTGGTCAGATAGCCTGGAAGACCATGAGGAATGCGATCTATAGCTCCATTCTGAAAGAAGAGGGGATCCTGGTGCCGAGTGAACGGAGCCGATGGAGGGGGACCTAGACCTCTTCCTCAAAGGTTGCTCCGATAAGAGTATCAGAGCCAACTGAGTCTTATCAGCCTCGGCTCCAGCTGGAGCCGAGGTAACAGTATGTGGCTTGAAAACATCGGCTCCAGCTGGAGCCGATGTTGTAGCAGTTTTGATGCTTCCAAAGGACGGCTCTGAAGCCAGAGTCGATTGTCTGGAAGTCTTAGAAGGCTTCCCCAACACAGACTGGATCGGGGGGCCTTCAGGCTTTAATAAGCCACGCAAAATCAATTTATTTTTGCGTTCCTGCAAGACTATAGGGCTGAAATCATGGCACACAGCACATGAGTCCTGCAGGTGCAAAGGTCCCAGGCAATACACACAAGAAGTGTGACTGTCTGTCAGAGACATTTTCTGACAGCATGAGTCACACTTCTTGAAGCCTGAGACCTTGGAGTCCTTAGACATAGTAAAGGCCTAAGTAAGAAAACACTCACACACACACACAGGCCTTTAAAAAATATATATTAATTTTCAGTCACACTAAAGGACTAGGAGAAGGAGGGGAATGGGCCTAAGGCCTAAAGTTAAAGGGGAATAAAGGAAGGGATTATAGGCAAAAGAGGTGTCGATCCAAGGAAATAAAGAATTAAAACTAAGAGTTATACTAAGGTAAGTAATAGGGGTCTAAAGATTTGAGAAAATAGAAATAATTTTCCACTAACCTGCCAGAGCCAGTAGAAAAGCACCTCATCAGCTAAGCGGCAAACGAGATCTGGGTAGTTACCAGCTAGCATTGTGGGATATAGGGGAGCCTCGAGCTGGTGGAATTAGCTCTTGAGCTTTAGTATTGGCCGAGTTGGAGCCGAGGATCGGCTCCGAACCCATCCAGCAAGAATGAAGGCAAGATAGACAACTTAACATCTATACATTTCTTGGCATTGAGCTTGAGCCCATGGCTCTGGCACCAAGCATCTGTTTCTGTAAGGCCCTTTTGTAGAGTATCCAAGTCATTTGGGGATTCAATAATGGCTCCCAGTTTGCAGTCATCTGCGAACTTTGTTAGCCAGAGTCCCTTAGTGTTGGCCTGTACTTCAGAGAAGTAGATGCCAAACAAGAGAGGTCCCAGGACTGAACCTTGAGGTACTCCACTTGTCACTTGTCTGGAGCTGGATTTGGAGTCAGCTACTTTTACAGTGTGGGTTCTGTCAGTAATCCAGTTGGCAACCCATTGAGTGATGTAGGGATTAATGCCCAGTTTAGTAAGTTTATCTATGATTCCAGAGTGGGGGATGGTGTCAAAGGCCTTGGCGAGGTCCAGATAGGCTGTGTGGACTGCCTTCCTCTCGTCCACGGCTCTGGAGACTGATTTGAAGAAGTCAATAAGGTTCAGGAGACAAGATCGGCCCTTTATGAACCCAAACTGGGTGGGGTCCAGTAGATTGCCAATGTCTTTGTTTATATGTTCCATGATAATACGTTCCATGGCCTTGCAGATCAGACTCGTCAGACTGATGGGGTGGTAGTTCCCGGGATCCAAGGTGGATCCCCCCTTGTGAAGTGGGATAACTGTAGCTGTGCGCCACTCAGTGGGCACAAAGCCTGAGGTGAGGGTATGATTAAACATGACACTTAGTTGAGGTACCAGTTCATTTTGTAGTTCATGTAGTACACAGCCCGGGATGTCATCTGGTCCCATGGATGCTGTATTCTTAGCTTTGGAGAGTGCGGTTTTTACCTGTGTGAGCGTTATTACAGGAATTTGGCAATCTTCCAGTATTGAGATTGGCCATTTACGGGTGAGAGGGGGGTGATTTACGGGTGAGAGGGGGGTGAAGTTGGCACTGAATCAATCTACCAGGATATTGGCAATATCCTTGGGATCAGTATATTCAATGCCATTCTGTTGTAGCTCGGAGCAGATCTGAGCATTGCCATTTAGATTCTTGACATAGTTATAGAATGCCTTGTGGTTGTCTTTGGAATCTTTGGTAATTTTATTTTCGTAACTAGCTTTGGAGGATTTTACGAGGGATCTCAGCTTCTTACTGAGGCTGGTAAGGGAGTTTTTTGCATCCTGAGATTTTCCTCTTTTCTGCAACAGTTTTTTTTCCTTTTGTTGTAAAGTTTGTTTATGGCAGAGGACCACCAGATTGGCTTCCTTTTTTGGAGGAGAGCATCTTGGTCCTATTTGGGATGGCACGATTCATGCATGAGTAGATGTGCTTGTACAGTGTCTTAGTGAAGGACTCAGCAGTCAAACTTTCAGTTCCCGTCTGCATGGGTGTCATGAAGTTTGTAACTTCTGACTTGAGTAGCATGAAGTTGGCCTTGGAGAAGTTTTTTATGGAGGTTTCTTTACTGGGGGGTGAGGGTGGGATGTGGATGTTAAGGGTGATTAGCTTATGGTCTGATCTGACCAACGAGGGGGTGACCATAAGTGTGGAGCATCGATTTCCCATGTTGGTAAAGACCAGGTCTAGGATATTGGAGCCCCTGGTGGGACTATGGATTAGCTTATCCAGGGCACTGGAATTTATGAATTCCAAAAACCGTTGGGCAAAGGTGTTGGTGCATGAGTAGGTTTACCAGTTAATGACAGAGTAGTTGAAATCACCCAGTATTAGGGTGTTTGAGTGTATATTAATATTTTCCAGTATGTTTAGAAAGGTGTAGTGAGAATCTTGGGGCAAGGTGGGGGATCTGTAGCAAGTTACAATTTGGATTACAGTCTTACCTAGTGTTAGTTGCACCTGGAGAATTTCAGATGCATTGTGTTGGGCAACTAACCTGGTGGTGTGAATACCCTTGGTGAATATGGACACTCCTCCACCTTTAGTGTTTCTTTCCTGGTTTGGTAGACAAAAAGTGTGGTAAGAGTTGTAGCCTGGTATTGCAGGGGTGCTCTCTGGAGCCTTGAACCAGGTCTCAGTTACTGCACAGATATCGATGTTCTCCATTTTTAGGAGTGCCTCGAGAGAGTGCATTTTGAGGTTTAGACGTCTAGCATTGAGTAGCATTACCTTCAGATTTTGCATGCTTGTACCTGTTACGGTGGTGGTTTTGTCCTTTGAACTTTGCCTAAAAAAGGCACTATAGGGGTGGCAAGAGCCTTAGCCAGTAACCTGAATCCCAGGTGTGACAGGTGCAGACCATCTCTGGCAAAGCATCATGGTCTGTCGATCATGTCGCCCCAGGCAGACAGATACCGGATCCACTTTGAATGACACCAGAAGCTTAGCCAATTGTTGAAGTCAATCATTTTGTCCTTATATTGTGGTATCATTCTGGGCGAAGGCAGGATGCTACTCAGGGCTAGGGTCATACCTGCCTGGGCCACATGATCCAAGACCTCTTCCATGTCTCTTTTCATGCAGTCCAGGGAGGTACATCTCAAGTAATTCACTCCAACATGGACAATGACAGAGTCATATTTGTACTTCTTGTGGAGTGACTTGAGTGCATGAGTTATGTGGTGGATCCTGGCACCTCTTAGGCAGCTCACTGTAATTTTCTCCTTGTTCTGCCTGGTGAGTGGGGCATCAGTGTGCCTGACTATAGAGTCACCTATGACTAAAATGTTAGGTTGTCTTTGCCTTAGGGGCTGTTGCTGGGTGGCACACTGGTGTTTTGAGCTATGTGACATTTTGGTTGTGATTGGTGTTTGTTTGCGTTTCAGCTTCAGAGGTCCTTGTTGCTTGGGCAGGTTACAGTTAAGGGCTTCCACATATGTGGATTTAATGTTGCTATGTGTGGGTGTTGGTGGTGTGAGTTTAGAAGGGTAATGTGTTGCTTGAGGTATAGTGCGGGTGTTAACCTTCTCCTCTTGACTGTCTAGCACAATCTTGGGTGGAGAGAGCAGTGCTTCCAGTTTTGCTGTGTAAGTGCATCTCTCACAGGTTGTAGTGTTGGGTGGTAGGAGGAGATGGTTGTCTGTGTACATGAGGCAATTGCTGCATTGCCCCAGTATGCCCAGATTCGTCAGGTGGACAGTAGAAATCACCGGAAGCTGACCCTTGGGCATGCCTGGTTTGGTGTATTTTTTTTTTAAAGTACAGGAGCTGTTTTCCCTTACCTTAGCAAGGTACTTTGCAATTATAGGCTGTTTAGTGTCTATGATTAATTTCTCCTTATTAATAAGGAGAGTTGAGTGCTTGTATCAGTTTAAGGCTTCCTAGTGCTTTCCAGCAGGTATTAGAGTACGTGCTAGTCACAGGGATACTTAAAAGTAAGATGAAAAAAAAAATGGTTTATCCTAAACACTGTAGTGTGCACTAGAGAAGTCAGATGTGAAAGTAGGTAAGTTAAGTTTTACCTGTCTAAAAAGTTAAGTTTTAGTGAAGAGTCACTATTTTTAAAACAGCAAGATAGATTGAAAGGGGGTGATCACTTTTGTATTCCGGTACTATGGAATACAGTAGCATGGCCAATAAATTTAAATAGTTGAAGGGGAGTGATTTCAAAAAATGATCATTTTGTGCTTATTCACACAAGCCAGTGAAAGCAGAGAGGAAATGAGATATATGGTCAAATTAACATAAGAGGCAGGCAGCTAGAAAGACAGCTGTATTTAAGAACACGACAGTGACAGGGTGGGAGGATGGGGAAAAATTTCTGCCTGACTCATAAGAAACAGAGCTGTGGTGTCTTTTGAAGTTTTAATATGCAGTTAAAAGCAGAACACAAGCAAAACACAAGGTAAAGAAAACAAATCACAGCACTCAAAATATAGAAAGGCAATAAACCAATACAAAATACAACAAATATAAAGCAAACCAACCTTTCTCTCGCAGCAAAGTGTAGCAGAGTCTGGGTGAGACACAGGCCTTTGACAGAGGACTGCAGGGCATTTGGTAGTGATGCAGGCCATCTGTAGCAGACCGGTGTATTGTGTCACTCCTACAGTCCCAGGCTGCAAGCCACTATATTCCCCTGGGGTGACAGGGTAGGTGTGCAAGGTGTTAATATCAATAGTTTCTGTCCTTATTGATCCATTGGTGTGGATGCTGGCAGGGTGGGGCTTACAGCTAGAGACACACCTGCATGGGACACCTTTTCAGCATGCTGCATTCTGTGGCTATTCCCATGCAGAGGTGGGGGTCATATTGTACTCATTCCCAATAGTAGGGATAAGAACTGTGAGGTACCTGTGGCTGATGGTGGGGTGAGATGGGTGCATGTGTGCTATGGAAGCTACTTGCAGCTGACTCACAGATATATATGGGGCATTCCACTTATGCTGGCTTGTACAGGGACAGCAGCAGTTTCTCAGTACTTCATACCTGTGCCTTTTGTGGTCTGCAAGTGTTTGGCCAGACGACATCAGTATTCCTAACTACACAGACAACTAATGTGCTGCTAACCTGTATGTACAATTCCAAGGGTGTGTCCATTTGACAGTAACATTTTATACACTCTCTGTCTAGGGTACTTCCACCCATGTACTGTTAGTATGTCTGGGACCACATTCATGACATGTCCATCTTTCAAATGGTGACAGATATTACATCCAAACAATTAGTATGGATTACTGCTGGATTGTGCCTAGCTGGGATGCATTGTGTTTGGCACTGCAGTTGTGAGAACTTGGCCCTGTCATCAACAGTACTGGCCACTGGCCACCGGGACACAACCCTCCATGCCTACAAGCTGACCACTTTCACACAATATACAACACAGAACAACCTAACACACAGAGCCCTGCATATTGTACACGTGCTACAATCTATCCTGCTACTTTGGCCAGCTCAGGTAATCTGTGCTCCACTGTTATTATACCTACACATATATGTTACTACATTTCCACATAGGATTGTGTGTGGGGGGGCACACTTGACAACTATAAACATTTGCTATGACTGTACTGGTATTAAAGATACTCCATTTCATTCTGTATTCTGACCTATCATGCAGACTAGAGGCATATCAGTGTACTACAGTTCTTAGGTTTTATTTACCTACATTTCAGTTTCAGACTTCTTACCATTCAGAACTAACATCCCACCACCTGACCTGTTGTAGTCTATCTGTGTAGCTGTGGAGGGAGGCTGTTCTCCATAGCCATCAATCAGAGGCCTTAGCACAGCCTTTCTTTGCGTTTGTCTACACCTGTCCTGCTGGCTGAGACTGTTGAGTCTGTGAGCCTCACTGACATGCATGTGTGTGTCCTATGGACACACATTTGGCCCACCAAATGTCCTGCAGTGGGTTTTGTCACCTTGTCTAGTACTGCCTACTATGTTGACACCAGTATTTGTTAAGGATTTCATGTTGCCGATATAGGTGTCTACTATCTGCTGGCATCAGCCACCCGATTCCCTAACATGCTCACATCCATACCATAAATACATGTAGCAGAACATACTACTACATTCAGCAACTGATAGTGAGTGTGACATACCTTGTGGCTGTGCCATTATTAAGGATGGTGCTGGAGGGCTGACTATGTCAGATGCACATAGTACACTCCCTATACATGGTTAAGCACAGGTCATGTCATTTTTGGCATCCCTTTTACTGTATGTGCGAGTTGGAGTGAGGTGCCATTCCCTGGGTTTCTACCATGTCAGTGTATGTGCTATGCATTGTCTCTTTGCCAAGGCTTGGGCATACTGGGCATACCTCCTTCTGCCTACTGGAGCAGGCTCAGGTTGTTCCTCCTCTGAGTCATTCTGTGCCTGTGCAGGCCTTGGCAATGGTGGGGGGCTGTGTGGCCCTGCCGTATGCTGTTCCTGCTGCAGCTGTTTCTGCAAGATCATATTGTGTAGCATGGCACATACAATGACTATTTGGGTACATGTAGCTGGTGAATACTGCAAGGCTCTACCGGATATGTCCAGGCACTGGAACCGTGATTTGAGCATCCCAAACACATGCTCAGTTATGATTCTGGTCTGTGCGTGTGCCTCATTATGGAGTTCTTGTTTGGGTGTGTGTGCATTTCTGATGGGTGTCATCAGCCACGGCTCCAGTGTGTAACCAGCATCCCCCACTAGGTGGACATATGGGATGTCCCCATTGGCAAATCTCTGGTACAGCTGTGTCATATGCCAGATGTGGAAGTCGTGATAGCTTCCAGGGCTGCCAGCACACACATTCATTATAATGCCCTGAGCATCGCACATGACCTGGCAGTTGATGGAGGGGAAGCCTTGTGGTTTATGTAAACCCTACCCCACTCGCCGAGTGGTGCTTTGATGTGTATGTGTGTGCAGTCTATAGCACCCACTACCTCAGGGTATTCTGCTATTTGGTGGAAGAGATGCATATTGCTGGTCAATGCCTCACAGATGTTGAGGAAATACATGCACTCACTGGCATGTGCTGACATGGCATCCTGGAACTGGTGGAGTACCCTGGATGCTAATGCCTGTGAGATCCCCATGATATCCCCAGTTGGCCTTTGGAAGGTATGTGTGGCTAGTATTCTTAAGCCTACACATACCTTGGTATCCACTGGGATGGATTCCCCTCTGTTGGTTCTGTGTGCGAGGCGTGGCAGGCACAGCTCATCAATTTGCTGTAAGAGGTCCCTGTCCACCCTATAGTGCTCCACTATCTCCAGCTCATGTAGCCCCTGGTAGGTTACCCTGGGTCTGTACACTCTTCTCCTTCTCCTCACTGTGGGTTGGTCATCAGCATTCTCATCCTCACCACCCTCAGCCTCTTCCACATGTTGATTTATGAGAGCAAATGCAGCCCCTATCATTTTGTTGCTTTTGTTAGGTAATATTTCCCTATTTGTGTACACCAGTGGTGTAAAGTTTTTGGGAAAAAACAGAGGGAAAGGTGTTTGCATGGTTTATAGTAGTGTGCTGGGCTGGGCTGCTGCCTGTGTAATTGGCTGATTCTGATACATTTCACCTGCCAGCTATGCTAGTTCTCCTTGATTACCTTCCTACTGCTGTTTTCCCTTCCTATTGCCTTCCTGTTTAAGCTCTGAGGCATGCCATGCAAACCC